>NC_053489.1:612264663-612564663 GCF_905171775.1 Rana temporaria
TGGCAATATCAGATGCGTAGTCAGGAACTAGGCTGGCATAAATTAGCATTACTGAACGGGACGTCCTGGTCACAGATATCCCTACCTATAAGTGAAATAAATAAATAAATAGGGTGCAGCATATTCCTAGCACATCAGCGCAAGTCAGTGAATACACCTATCAGATAAATGGAAGGTTGTATGGATGGCCAACATACAAGCAAGGGTACATAATGTAAATAGCAATAAGGGGAAAGAGACCCAGGTAAGAGGTCACTGTTAACCCTTACTAGATAATAGAAATTACTCCAATAGAATAGTGATCCATAGGTCATCGTCATTTGGCATGAATCTGATCTCTGGGGGGCTAGCCCACATTCTCTCAGGTGACGAGGTACCAATGGGAAATGGATACAGATGAAATGCACATGAAGTGCAAAACCAATAAAGAACAGTGAAAAACAATTAAAAACAGTGGAAAACCCATATGTGTTGCCCCATAAACGGTCAATATTCATCGGCCACATAGGGTGTACCATCAGGTACCCCAAGCAAAATGGGCAAAGTCTAGGTCTACAGAACAATGTTATCTGCAGAAACCTGACTAGTATTGGGAATTCCAGCAACACATAATAAATAAGTAAGGGTGTATGTAAATGAGTGATGTATCCCATTATAGTAAATAGTGGGATAGTGGGAATAGGAGAAAAATTATATATAAGTATACAGAGTGGCAAAGTCTGTTGTAATTCTCACTTTAAAGGGGAATGTATATCTATATGGGAATCATTGGTATATAATGATACAAAAAGCAGCTACCCTAAGGGTCATGTTCATGGGTTAGCCAGAAAGCAATTTAGATCAATGTCCTTATTTAACCCATAAGGTGCCAATGATCCCAGACGATAGATCCAGCTGGTCTCGTTCTGGGAGATGGCAGTAGTCTTGTTACCACCCCTCCAATTGTCCTTTACAAGATCTATACCATAAAAGATCAGGCCACTGGGGTCTTGGTGGTGGACCTCTTTAAAGTGACGTGAGAGATAATGTTTGTCATATCCTGTTTTGATCCTATTTATTTGCTCACGGATTCTCACTTTCAGGGGTCTGGTGGTTCTTCCCACATATTGTAGGTGGCAAGGGCATTCGATGATATACGTTACATGAGTAGTACTGCAGGTAATGAGTTCTTTGATTTTATATTCTTTGAAGTCAGTTCTTTATTTAAAACTCATTTTCCGTCTTGGTTGTTTTTTACTGACCCTGCAGGCCAGACATTTCTGGCATTTAAAAAAGCCTTTGAGTTCAGGGCATAGGCTAACAGATCGTGGTGGGTCTATGACATTGTGCACAAGGTGGTGACGGAGAGAGGGAGCACGCCTATAGATAAAGTTTGGTTTTTTCCCCAACACTTTAGTGAGGGCATGGTCTTCTTGTAGGATCGGCCAGTATTTTTTGATTATATGTTCAAAATTCTTGTATTGGGAGTTAAAACCTGTGATGAATGCCACATCTAGCTTGTTCTGCTTGTTCTTTTTCTTGGATACCAGCATGTTATTCCTGTCCATTTTTAGAACCTCTTCTTTCAGTTTTATCAGGTTTTGCTCCTTATACCCTTTTTCCTTGAATCGGTCAACAATTATATCAGCTTGTATTTTGTAATCTGCGATAGAGCTACAGTTTCTCCGAAGTCGCATCATTTGTCCTTTGGGTATATTGGACTTCCACCTGGGATGGTGGCAACTGGCTGATGGAATATATCCATTGCGGTCCGTTGATTTAAAGTGTGTTCTTGTCTGTAGTTTTGGACCGTCCTTAAAAATCTGAAGGTCAAGGAAGTCTATACACTCTATATCACATTTTCCAGTGAAGGTGAGGCCATATCTGTTGGTGTTCAGCTCCTCTAAAAATTCCTGAAAGCTATCGACCGTTCCATCCCATAGGATGATAACGTCGTTGATGTATCGCCGGTATAGCTTAATGCAGGGAATGTTTCTATTATAAACATATTCTTCTTCCCAGCAGTCCATCAATAAGTTGGCAACGCTAGGGGCATAGCGTGCCCCCATCGCCACACCCCTAGTTTGGACGTAGTAGCTTTTGTTATACCAGAAATAATTGCATTCCATGGCCATTTGCAGTCCTTCTACAATGAAATGAATCTGTTGTTGTTTAAGCCTTGTATTTTGATGTAACGCTTTCTCCACCCCCATAATACCATCTTTCTGTGATATACTGGTATACAGTGAGTTGACATCAATAGTGGCCAGTAGTAGGTCTTGTACTTCACCAATATGTTGCAGTTCGTTAATAAGTTGCAAACTATCACGAAGATGTGATTTCCCCTCTTTGACAATAGGTTGTAGGTAGGTGTCCAGGTATTCTCCTAAGCGGGAAAAGATGGAGTTTATCCCGCTTATAATGGGGCGACCTGGGGGCTTGTGCAGTCTTTTGTGGATCTTTGGGGTGTAGTAGATCACTGGTGTTTTTGTGGAATTGGACACCAAATATTCTGCCTCTTTCTTATTGAGTATCCCCATGGTTGCACCCTTCTTCACAAACTTGGTAAATTTTTTAATAAATCGTACCTTAGGGTTACCTTTAAGTTTTTTGTAGGTATTTTCAACCCTCAACAGGTTCTCCATTTCCTCCTCGTAATCTACTTTATTTAGGATTACCAGTCCACCCCCCTTGTCTGCTGGTCTGATAATGACCTCATTTTTGCTACCAATCTCCTTAATAGTTTTCCACACATTTATGTTTTTATTTTTGAATTTTCTCTGCAATTTCCTTAGATCCCCCTCCACCATCTTTTTGAACGCTCCTATGCACTGGTTACCCGGTGTATTGGGGTTGAACGTGGAGTTATTCCTCAGGTTAGTTTGGGTGTATTCTGAGATCTCCATTCCACCCTCCTCTGTGTTGTTTAGAAAGAATTTGCGTAAATTCAGTTTTCTGAGGAATTTCTGAAGGTCGATATATACCTCAAATTGATCTAAAGCTTTTTCTGGGGCATATTTAAGGCCTAAATCTAGTATGTGTAGTTCTTATTTGGTTAATTGGATGTTACTAAGGTTGAATATACCTTTCCCTAATGTTGCCTTGGGCGTTTTCTTCTGCCCTCCCCTACACCCTCTGGTGCGTTTTCTCTTTGGGTGTGTTCCATTTCTCTGTCCTGATTGTAGGATCTGTTGTTCCATGGGTTGGAGTAGGCTCCCTGACCCTGGTAGGGTTGATTTCTTTGGCTTTCTCCTCTTCCTGATGATCGTGCCTGAGTATCCCCTCGGTTGCCATTCGCCCCTCTCCATCCGGGGTTGCCGTGTCCTGTCCGCGGTCTCCATCTTCCTGGTGGATGGGTATTGGGGCCACCTCTGGGAAAATCCCCATTGTCCCTCGTGTTTCTTCCTTGGTTATGATATGGGTCATATGGGTACTGGTTTCTTCCTGAGGAGTTCCTATTACGACTCTGTGCCCTCCACCTAGGGGGGTTCGGGCTCCTTTGGTATTCATCATCTTGGTATCTAACCCTTCTATTTTCGAACCTTCCCTGTTGTCCTCTGGGTATGTAGCCAGTGTTCTGTATGAATTCCCTGGGTCTATCAGGTACTGTCAGGTCGGTGATGTATCTCAAGGAGCTGTCGTCCGGATTACTCGCTGGGATCAATTCATTTTCATCCAAAAGTGTATCATCAAGGTTTTCACTAGGTTCCTCCATAGAAGCTTGCCATTTATAAACTTGCACATTTTTATAATCTAGAACGTCTCTTTTAAATTTCTTTTGTTTTTTAATCTGTATGTCACTGTCATATTTTTTAATCACATCCTGCAGTTCTTTAGTTTTGTCTTTATAATCCTGCTGATTTGCAAATGGTAGCAATAGATTTTGAATTTCTGTAATACTTTGTTCTATTGCCTTAAGTTTAAATTTCCTCCTCTTCACAATTTTGTGTAAGAGCTCATTTTCACATGTATTGAAAAAATGGTACCACTCATTCATGAGTTCTGCATCATCAACATTGTCATTAGGGTGTACGTCCCATCGTAGTCTCCTGGGGGTCATCTTTTCCTTAATATAGTAAAAAATAAAAAGGAGTTGGCATATATTAGGGGAGGTCAGTTCCTCTCCGAATATAGGGATTTTTTGATGTGAGATGTGTTGCTCTTGGTATCAAAGGTAGGCGCACAAAACACAAGGTTTAAAGTAGTATCAAAAATAATTTAATCATGTAAATATAAATATAAAATATCATATTTCATACAGTCATTAACACAATGAGATATATATATGGTCAGAACCACAATTACATGAAAAACAAGGTATGGGGGAGATTGGTTATTTTAAGGAAGATTAATGCGAATTTTGCCAACTAGTTTCGCACTATGTGTGCTTCATCAGGGCTTGCATAATGTTCCTGTTCCTTTAATGCATGTAGCGGTCTGTGTATGACATAAAGATTCATCATTAATACAGATATAGTACAATAATTTAATATGTTTTATTTTAAACATTTGAAAAAATGTGTGTTTTTAACACATATATACATAAAGGGGAATATATAGTGCGCTTACCATTTCCGTTAAAAAGAGCTCCGAAAACTGGGCAGAAAAGCCTGCCTAGGAATCAGCAAAGAAGCACTGGATGCAATCAGGGGATTAGTTACTCCACTTATAATCAATGGAAGCCAGATCCACTTGATTTTAGCAGGTGCGGACAATGAAATGTTTATGAGGATTTCCTCCCACAAAGAAGGAGAAGATACAGATGACAAAAAATTGTATCTATATTCTTCCTAAAAGCAAGCAAAAAGATAAAGGTAATAGTAGAGAATATTGAAAAATATGTCTATAAATATATATTGTATAAATAAATTGTTTATGCATTTAATAATAATGGAAAAGAAAATATCTAATGAAAGCTCAATGGAGATGTTTACCTCTATAGTAGCAAGGTTAAACTTAGTGCTGCCAGATGGATCCACAGAGGTTCCCAATAGGTTCCCACAAAATTCTATAGATGAAAAATAAGTATATATATATATATATAGATATATCAGAAACTAATGATTATCCTATATATAAATAATAGGACACAGTGCCTGTAACTATTGTCATAGTAGGGCAACTGTCTGTATATATATATGAAAAATAGATAGAGAGATAAGCAAGAATTTTTACCTTAAATGGTGATAGAAAAAAAGTATATAGTACAGTGATGTTTCCTGTTGTAATTAGGGGATATAATGCCTCCGTTGAATTACACTTCAGGGTAGTATTAGTAGAGTGGTTCAAAGACAATACCACATATTACCACTTAGATTCTAAAAAGAAATGAATAAGAAAAGAATTTAATATTTTAGAATGGTGCATGTGGCTAGATAGCCTAAGTGGGGCATTGATTCATTGAATCAAGGAGTAATTACCTTTGCTGAATAGTAACAGCATAAGGACGAGTGAAGTCCGTATGCTGGCGTCTCGCATAAAGTTGTATGGTCCTTCCTTCAGCCGTCCAAGCCTATCTATTTTTCATATATATATACAGACAGTTGCCCTACTATGACAATAGTTACAGGCACTGTGTCCTATTATTTATATATAGGATAATCATTAGTTTCTGATATATCTATATATATATATATATACTTATTTTTCATCTATAGAATTTTGTGGGAACCTATTGGGAACCTCTGTGGATCCATCTGGCAGCACTAAGTTTAACCTTGCTACTATAGAGGTAAACATCTCCATTGAGCTTTCATTAGATATTTTCTTTTCCATTATTATTAAATGCATAAACAATTTATTTATACAATATATATTTATAGACATATTTTTCAATATTCTCTACTATTACCTTTATCTTTTTGCTTGCTTTTAGGAAGAATATAGATACAATTTTTTGTCATCTGTATCTTCTCCTTCTTTGTGGGAGGAAATCCTCATAAACATTTCATTGTCCGCACCTGCTAAAATCAAGTGGATCTGGCTTCCATTGATTATAAGTGGAGTAACTAATCTCCTGATTGCATCCAGTGCTTCTTTGCTGATTCCTAGGCAGGCTTTTCTGCCCAGTTTTCGGAGCTCTTTTTAACGGAAATGGTAAGCGCACTATATATTCCCCTTTATGTATATATGTGTTAAAAACACACATTTTTTCAAATGTTTAAAATAAAACATATTAAATTATTGTACTATATCTGTATTAATGATGAATCTTTATGTCATACACAGACCGCTACATGCATTAAAGGAACAGGAACATTATGCAAGCCCTGATGAAGCACACATAGTGCGAAACTAGTTGGCAAAATTCGCATTAATCTTCCTTAAAATAACCAATCTCCCCCATACCTTGTTTTTCATGTAATTGTGGTTCTGACCATATATATATCTCATTGTGTTAATGACTGTATGAAATATGATATTTTATATTTATATTTACATGATTAAATTATTTTTGATACTACTTTAAACCTTGTGTTTTGTGCGCCTACCTTTGATACCAAGAGCAACACATCTCACATCAAAAAATCCCTATATTCGGAGAGGAACTGACCTCCCCTAATATATGCCAACTCCTTTTTATTTTTTACAAATTTTGATGGGATTGTGAGTGACTGTTGCTCGAGAGGAAGTCATTCATTCACTTACATAATTTATTTCTTTTCCTTAATATAGGTCTCTAAGGTGGCGACATCCCACCATACTCTGAGTTGTTTCTCCATGGTATGTCTCAGCTGTTTGACCAGCCCATCTAATTCCACATTCATTCCTTTTGGTTTGAGTGTGTCCATTTTATAAATCCATTCTGTTTCATTGCGTGAGACTTCCCTGCGCATGTTTATATTTCTCCAATTTTGTTCTATTTTGTCAATGGCATAAATTTTTAATTTGCTAGGGTCTTTATTGTGTTTTTGTCTGAAATGCAACGAAACACTGTGGTGAATGAACCCCTTTTTTATATTTCTAAATTTCTAATGTCTAGTGCCAGACACTAAGATGGCGGCGTGAGCACATCCGGTTCCTCCGTACTTCCGGTTTACTCTGGAGATAAGGGAGGTAAAGAAAGGGAGATGCCGATGGCGGTGTTGCGCCAGCGAGGGAGGGGGGATCATGCGGCGCACAGTAACTGCCCCTGTAAAAACATCAACTTTGTCCCATGAAACATGAGATTACAGGCACTACTGGCTAATATCCAGCAGCCAAGATGGAGGCTGGGGAACTTCCGGTTTAGCCAAGATGGCAGCGAATCCACTTCCGGTTTCGTTATTCCATGTAATTAGGCATAGGGTATAAATACATTAACATTATGAACATCCACCAGCTTTCCTGATGACGCAAATCTGCGAAACGCGTAGAAGCTAGGTGGACAACGTAAGAGGGAGTGCATTTTGATCTGTGGGACTACAAGTGCAGCAGGAGCCAGGCACGCAACCTAACGATAAGCTGGTGAGCGGCTGTCAATAGACTGATACTGCCAAAGACACCTGGTGCTGGTCTTAAAGCACCTCCCTTGTGAGTAGTTTGATTTTAATCTTTTAAATAAACACAATTTTTTATACATACTATACCATGATGAGCTCCCTGTTTTTTTTGAGGCATTGAGGAATACCATGTGAGGATACATCCATCGGTCATAAAGGAATAAGCTTTCGGCCTATTACCAGCTGGGGTCTGGTGAGTTTGCATTGCAGCAGATGGTGGTGGTAGCACTTATTTCTGTCGGGTGGAAGAAAAGTAGTAGCACCCTATATGCATGAGACATAGCACCAGGACTCATCACCATATTACCTTCTGATTGGACTTTAACTGTGAAGTTGTGTTTACCCATGCCGTTTGGGATGTGTCACAATATGATTGCACACGAATTTTGATACACACATTTTTTGCACATATGTTATGATATAGCACTTTATATATATAAGTATATTTTGGTTTATATTTGTTTATAGGTAAACATTTCTTATAGCACTGTCTACAATGCACAGGCTCTAGAGAATTGGACATTGTTGGCTTTTACACATTTTTGATATTGTCACTCCATTTATTTTAATTCAAGTTTGATGGCACAGTAGAGGTACATAATAACACGCAAGTGTATATGTTCACGAAAGCTGGTTATTATTATTTGCTATTTATTTATTCAGTTATCCATAGTGACCTATTACGCACATCACTGTGATAGAGTCAGCACTATATTATCACATCTGAGTATAGATGAGCATATATTTTGGGTTTAAGGGGAAAAATATTTTTGTGGCATCACACATTTAGACCAGCGCAGTAACAATATATTTTTCTGCTTTTTCATTTAAACCTTCCTGAAGGTTTACACAGTACTGCAGCAGGCCATTATAATTTATTATTCACTATATATTTGTTTGCGCCGGTGACAACTACTACTTTTTTGTGAAAGAGAACCTGGTTGATGGAGAGTGTGATGAGGCTGAAGCATTATGGGTGGAACTGCATACAGACGTGCGTAGTTCAAAATTAATCATTGGAGTTTGTTATAAACCACCCAATGTTAATGAGGAGGTGGAGACTCAGCTCCTTGCACAGATGGAAAGGGCTGCAAGGTCTGGGACGGTCATAATAATGGGGGATTTTAACTACCCAGAAATTGACTGGATTAATGGCACTTCTGGGACAGTTAAGGGACAAAAATGTAAAAACCTATTGCAGGACAATTTTATGGTGCAGTTTATTGAGGCCCCAACTAGGAATGATGCCCTGTTGGACCTGATAATCTCAAACCATGCAGAGCTTATTACTAATGTTCAGATAAAGGAACACCTGGGTAGCAGTGATCATAACATGATTTCATTTAATGTTAACTATAAGCAAGAAATACATACAGGAAATATTAAAACACTAAATTTTTAGAGAGCAAATTTTCCAAGGATGAGGGCTGCTCTCCAGGACTTGGACTGGGAGGGACTATTGGCACAGCTGAACACAGAACAGAAATGGGAATTTTTCAAAAAGACTGTGTGGAACCTCACTGCAAAGTATGTTCCCATGGGCAATAAGTTTAAAAGGCTAAAAATAAAACCTATGTGGCTCACGTTCAAAGTTAAAAAAGCTATAAACAATAAGAAAGTAGCTTTTAAAAAATATAAAAATGAAGGAACACTAGTGTTGTTTAAATGTTACAAAGAATATAACAGGATATGCAAAAAGGAAATCAAGGATGCAAAAATTCAAAACGAACGACAGATTGCAAAAGATAGTAGGACAAACCCCAAAAAATTATTTAAATATATTAATAGTAAAAAGGTGAAGTCTGAGCATGTAGGCCCCTTACAAAATAATCTACAGTGGGTGACTGGGGACAAAGAGAAGGCAAATTTATTAAATGTTTTCTTCAGCTCTGTGTATACAATGGAGCATGGGGGAGCTCATGTCCAAAATGGGGGTGGGAGTGACACAGCCTCAAATCCACAATGGCTCAAAAGTGATATGGTCCAGAAATATTTAGACAGAATAAAGGTGGATAAAGCACCTGGACCTGATGGCATCCATCCACGGATCCTAGGTGAGTTGAGCTCTGTCATTTCAAAGCCACTGTATCTAATATTTAGGGACTCATTAAAGACAGGAATAGTACCACTGGATTGGCGCAGGGCCAATGTGGTGCCCATATTTAAAAAGGGAACAAAGTCTTTACCAAGTAACTATAGACCTGTTAGTTTAACTTCTATAGTTGGGAAGATACTGGAACGTCTAATAAAAGACCACATGGATGAGTTCTTGCTGGAAAAAAACAATTTAAGCAGCAGACAACATGGATTCATGAAAGACAGAAGTTGTCAGACAAACCTGATTTCCTTTTATGAAGAGGTAAGTAAAACCCTGGACAGAGGCGTGGCTGTGGACGTGATATATTTGGATTTTGCAAAAGCGTTCGATACAGTTCCGCACACACGGCTCATGTGTAAGGTAAGGTCTACAGGATTGGATATATCAGTTTGTAAATGGATAGAAAACTGTCTGAAAGACAGAATTCAGAGAGTCGTGGTTAATGATTCTTACTCTGAATGGTCCAAGGTTATCAGCGGTGTACCCCAAGGTTCAGTGCTGGGACCCTTACTTTTTAATATCTTTATAAATAATATTGGATCTGAGATCAAAAGTAACATTTCTGTCTTTGCAGATGACACCAAGCTATGCAGTGGAATAACGTCCTTGCAGGATGTCTCCAATTTACAAGCCGACCTCAATGCTCTGACTAATTGGGCGACTAAGTGGCAGATGAGGTTTAATGTAGATAAATATAAAGTTATGCACTTGGGGGCTAAGAATATGCATGCATCATACATACTAGGGGGAGTACAACTGGGGGGATCTGTAGTGGAGAAGGATCTGGGGGTTTTAGTTGATCATAAGCTCAATAATGGCATGCAATGCCAAGCTGCGGTTTCCAAAGCGAGCAAAGTCCTTTCTTGTATTAAGAGAGGTATGGACTTCAGAGACAGAGATATAATTTTGCCCCTGTACAAATCATTAGTAAGACCTCATCTGGAATATGCAGTTCAGTTTTGGGCACCAGTTCTCAAAAAGGACATCGGAGAACTGGAGAAAGTGCAGAGAAGGGCAACCAAACTGATAAGAGGCATGGAGGAGCTCAGCTATGAGGAAAGATTAGAGGAACTGAATTTATTCACTCTTGAGAAGAGGAGAATAAGGGGGGATATGATCAACATGTACAAATATATAAGAGGTCCATACAGTGAACTTGGTGTTGAGTTATTCACTTTACGGTCAACACTGAGGACAAGGGGGCACTCTTTACGTCTAGAGGAAAAGAGATTTCACCTCCAAATACGGAAAGGTTTTTTCACAGTAAGAGCTGTGAAAATGTGGAACAGACTCCCTCCAGAGGTGGTTCTGGCCAGCTCAGTAGATTGCTTTAAGAAAGGCCTGGATTCTTTCCTAAATGTACAGAATATAACTGAGTACTAAGATTTGTAGGTAAAGTTGATCCAGGGTAAATCCGATTGCCTCTCGGGGGATCAGGAAGGAATTTTTTCCCCTGCTGTAGCAAATTGGATCATGCTCTGCTGGGGTTTTTTGCCTTCCTCTGGATCAACGGTGGGTATGGAGTTGGGTGTATAGGATTTTACTGTGTTTTTTATTTAGTTTTTTTGTCTTTTGTGGTTGAACTGGATGGACTTGTGTCTTTTTTCAACCTGACTAACTATGTAACTATGTAACTATGTAACATTAGTCCAATATGTTCCAAATAGTGATCAAATATTAAGTGGTCAAATAATTCCTGTGATGAAATTATAAGTTTAACCAAAAATGTACATCCAATGTATAGCCAGTAGATTGAAGATGAACAGTCCTCCTATAGGTATGTTGGTGACATCAAACCACAGTATACCCAAAAACAGTGACGTGATAGGAAGGAAATCCTCCACCTTCAAAATAGCTGCCTCTTACCAAAAGTGAAGATCCCAACTAGAGATCTTCTATTAGCAGATGGCCTATAACCCAGCCGGGGTGTCTGTATAACCGAATGTTTCCTCTCAGCAATACCTCAGTCCTCAGCCACTCATAAACAGTCACGTATGATCATAGCCAAATGAGGAAAGAAAAAGCCGACATAGGGTAATCCAGGGAAGGGAGTCACCGCTCCAGGTGGATCTTTAGCAGACAATTGGAGGAACCTCCCAGGAGTCCAAGGTGCTGGCAATGCACTAGGCAAACATGGAAAACATGGAAATCGATGGACAGCCGCACTCCAGATAAACTTGAAGAAGTTGTCTTTATTGATAAATGTAAGACATGTACATCCAAAAATACAGTCACATAAGGGGACAGCCGACGCGTTTCGCACACAATTAGTGCTTAGTCATAGCGTAATCCAGTTGAGACGTTTTAATAAAAAAAAAGGGTTAAAATGCACTTACAATGTGAAGATTAAAATCGCTTGTGAAATTGTATATCCGTCCGGCTTACACAGCCCGTTCCTTCAGGGACCTTACGTTGTGTTGTGGTGTGGTGTTGTGGTGTTGAGGAGCGGCGTCACCACAACACAACGTAAGACACAACGTGGACGTCACCACAACACAACGTAAGGTCCCGGAAGGATCGGGCTGTGTAAGTCGGGTGGCTATACAATTTCACACGCGATTTTTATCTTCACACTGTAAGTGCATTTTAACCCTTTTTTTAATTAAAACGTCTCAACTGAATTACGCTATGTCGGCTTTTTCTTTCCTCATTTGGCTATGATCATACATGACTGTTTATGACTGGCTGAGGACTGAGGTATTGCTGAGAGGAAACATTTGGTTATACAGACACCAAGGCTGGGTTATAGGCCTTCTGCTAGTTGGGATCTTCACCTTTGGTAAGAGGCAGCTATTTTGAAGGTGGAGGATTTCCTTCCTATCACATCACTGTTCTTGGGTGTACTGTGGTTTGATGTCACCAACATACCTATAGGAGGACTGTTCATCTTCAATCTACTGGCTATACATTGGATGTCATTTTTTGGTTAAACACTTATAATTTCATCACATGAATTATTTGACCACTTAATATTTGATCACTCTGTGGAACTTATTGGACTAATGTACAGCTAGGACATGTTTTTACCCAACAGAGAGGTGTCATTTTGATTCACATTGATTACTGTATATTTTGTCATGCATTTTGTGTTTCAATGATCGCACTAGCTCATTTGGATACACCCACACCCATTGAGCAGCTTGTTATTTCTTATATGTTCATTTTGTGTGTGTCTCAAATTTAAAGTTGCAGCATTTTTTCTTAATTTAATTTATACTTACTGTTTGTTCACAGGAACATCAAATAGACAGAGCAGTAATACACTTTTTTTTTTCAAATCTAAATGGACCTTTAGTTTTATAATTTTTTTTCACAAAAACCCAAAGTAAGAACCCGCAAACCACCAAAACAGAAAATAATGATTAATCTTCTATCTTCATAGAAGGCCAAATGATTTTTCCTTAAAGGCTCAGAATTTTGAGCATATTTGATAAAACTTCACTTTATGATAATTATAGCTAGCAGGACCTTTCATGTGACTCTGTTATTGAAATACAAGGAAAAAGGAAAACCTCCAAGGTCATCTGATCCTCACATGTCTGCATGCGTTATGTCAGAATTTTTTTTTTCTTTCGAAATAACTGTTTTATTAGTTATTACAGCAATAGAAAACAGTACAAGAATGTGATCAAAGCATAACAGTAAACCAAAGTAGCAAGAAGGGAGAGGCCCTCTTTACAATTATCAAGAGACATTACAGCTTCAATAAAAGCATTGAATTTGAACGGTAATGCGTTGTACTGGAAGTTTATTGGATTTTATTGGACGTTTGTGTTGGTTATTTGGTAAAATTAACATGAGTCATGGAATCCTTGCCAGAGAGATATCAAGGGAATGTCCAAGCAATGTTGAGAGCTGTGACCTTTTCATAGCCCTTATATATTTTTTAAAACTTCAATAAATTTTACATGTAAAAACAAAAGAAAAATATTATAATATCTACAACACATATAGTTTATCGGGTTGAAAAAAGATACAGGTCCACATTGTTCAGCCTATACGTGTGATTTTTGTTCCCTAACAATTCCCATAGCCCTGTAGGTTCTGCTTCCTTAGGAAGACATCTATAAAATTTTTGAAGTTAAAGCAGTTGTAAAGACTAAAGGTTTTTAACTTTAATGCGTTCTCTGTATTAACCACTTGCGGACCGCCCACCCTACATATAATGTGGCAGTGCAGCCGCTCTGTCCTAGATCATGTACCTAGTACGACGTGATCCGATACTTCCGGGTCTGGGTCGCACACGTGCGCCACCGGTGGCCCGATCTCCCAATGTGATTATACACAGCGGGAGCTGATCAGCGGGTACTGCGGACTCGATGTCTGCCAGCATCTGCTGATCCTTCAGTACTGAGGGGAAAAAAAGAAATTACTCTGAAAAGGTAATAGATGGTCGGACTTTGCAGGCAACACAAACAGGAGTAATAAAAAAATACTTTATTACAAAAAATAGAATATATACAGCACAATATACACAAATATGAAAAACCATATAGAGTATGAAAGGATGTCCCCTGTGCGTCTACGCGTTTCGCCGTGAGGCTTCTTCAGGACAGACAAAACAAGACAATAGTGGAAAGTACATTTCACTATCTTAAAGTAATCCGAACCACATAGGCATAAGGATATCCATATGTCGGGAACTTTACAGGTAGAGAAATTCCATAAGAAAAATAAAGGAGTGGCCAGAAATGGATCTCCACGGGCTATCTCCAGGGGGCTCATCAGTGTTTTGCCAGCTGTCATACTGTGCTGGCCTGACCGATCCAGAGGGCTACCAACTTTGTGTGTGCTCCTGAATCTAGGACTCTAGTATATCTGCTGCGTCATAGGTGGAGCGTATGAGTCTCCAATACTTTTGTTAAGTATTGCCCCCGTTTTAATGCCTTCACACTTATGAAATAAGCTTCTGTTGTATGTCAAGTGGTTGGCACCCCCTCATAATAAATACCTTACGTAGAGGGATTTTTTGCCTTTTCTCGAGCCTGTGGAGATCCATTTTTGGCCACTCCTTTATTTTTCTTATGGAATTTCTCTACCTGTAAAGTTCCCGACATATGGATATCCTAATGCCTATGTGGTTTGGATTACTTTAAGATAGTGAAATTTACTTTCCACTATTGTCTTCTCTTGTCTGTCCTGAAGAAGCCTCATGGTGAAACGCGTAGACGCACAGGGGACATCCTTTCATACTCTATATGTTTTTTTCTATTTGTGTATATTGTGTTGTTCTGTATATATTCTATTTTTTTGTAATAAAGTATTTTTTTTATTATTCCTGTTTGTGTTGCCTGCAAAGTCCGACCATCTATTACCTTTTCAGAGTAATTTATTTTTTCTCCCAAATTTACGGATGTGGCATTGTAAGTGCTCCCCCCTTTTCCCTATATTGTTATTCTTCAGTACAGAGGGAGAATGGCAATCTACCTATGTAAACAAGGCAGATCGCTATTCTGTCACTACAGAAGACATGGATCCATGCCTTCCCCTAGTACAAGCCCCTTCCACACAGTAAGAAAACACCAGCTAGGCACTCATTGATGTAACAATATGGACTACAATTGCAACAAACAGCTATTCTCTGCCCTTTCTGTATATCATATTGTCCCTCTAGTGCCCAGCGTTACTAGACTGACATCATATTTATGAGCCCAACCAAAGGGATTGTGGGGCTAGTAGTTCCATCAGATGTCTGTTTGCCTGCATGACTATACCCCTGGACTTCATATGCCAGGGATCCTTGCTATCACCAGAGAGATTGCTGGGAAGAGCTATGAAAGAGGCAGACAATCCGCCCAGGCTCCGCAATGGGTGATCATCACAAGCGGGTCAGCAGCCAGGACGTCCATCTGGGATTCACTAGCTGGAAGACATTGAATCGGTCTGGCTGTCGGTAAGAGGGTCACTGCCCATCTTTGCAAACCTTTCCTTTGTTGTTTCACTGGGACACTGTGCACAGACAGCTTTACTTTGGGAACACTTCACTGCACCTTGATTTGAACACTGTATATAAGCATCTTTAGCTACAATCATCCCTAGATATACTACCACTCTGTTACTACACCTTATTGGATATCATTAATGAGCTCCGACTGCTGGTGAAGACCAACAGATCTGCAACGGGGACATTGTTTTTTTGCTACGTAACCGCTTAAGGACCGCCTCACGTATACGTTGGCAGAGCGGCACGGCTGGGCATAAGCACATACAGGTGCATTGCCCTTTAAGAGCCCAGCCATGGGTCGCGCGTGCGCCGACGGCGGCACACTCCCGACCCGGTCCTTAGCACCGTGACCGCACCCGAGGGACCAGCGTACCCGATTGCCACCGGTGTCCCGCGATCAGGTCACAGAACTGAAGAACAGGGAGAGGTAAGTGTAAACAAACCTCTCCCCATGCTTCCTAGTGAGCCTGTCACTGATCGTCTGTTCCCTGTCATAGGGGCCGGGTACGTGACCGCGTTCTTCACGTTTGCAATATCCGACAACATTTGTGTGCATAAGTAAAACAAGTTTGAGCCAACATCCGTCTGAAAATTATCCATGGTTTTGTTGTCAGAATGTCCGAATGTACACGGCTTAACAGTACACATTTAACCATTTGAGACCCACGCTGTAGACGAAAGACGTCCACAGCGCGGCTCTCAACTGCCGGGTGGACGTCCCTGGACATCCTTTTATTTGCTGGGGGCGCGCAGCGGGGAAAAACTGTGCCCGGCACATCGCTGAGATGCTGATGCACGTGCCTGGCAGCTGCGATGTCCGCCGGGTACCCACGATCGGCAGTGACAGAGCAGGGACCTGGAGCTCTGTTTGTAAACACAGAGCTCCACGTCCTGTCAGGGAGAGAGGAGACCGATGCTGTGTCCCTTGTACATAGGGACACAGATCAGTCACCTCCCCCCACAGTAAGAATCACTCCCAGGGAATACATTTAACCCCTTCCTCGCCCCTAGTGTTAACCCCTTCCCTGCCAGTCACATTTATATAGTAATCAGTGCATTACTATAGCACTGTTCGCTGTGTAAATGTGAATGGTTCCAAAATAGTGTCAAAAGTGTCCGATGTGTCCGCCGCAATATCGCAGGCCTGAGAAAAACCGCAGATCGCCGCCATTACTAGTAAAAAAAATCATAAATCTATCCCCTATTTTGTAGGCAGTATATCTTTTGCGCAAACCAATCAATAAACGCTTATTGCGATTTTTTTTTTTACCAAAAATGTGTAGAAGAATACGTATAGGCCTAAACTGAGAAAAAAAATTGGGATACTATTATAACAAAAAGTAAAAAATATTGTGTTTTTTTCAAAATGTTCTCTTTTTTGTTTATAGCACAAAACATAAAAACCTCAGAGGTATTCAAATACCACCAAAAGAAATCTCTATTTGTGGGGAAAAAAATGATAAAAATATAATTTGGGTACAGTGTTGTATGACCGCGCAATTGTCATTCAAAATGCGTCAGAGCTGAAAGCTGAAAATTGGTCTGGGCAGGAAGGGGGTTTAAGTGCCCAGTAATGAAGTGGTTAAATGTGGAATCAATGTTGTCTCATTTATTATTATGTTGGCTCATATATAGCAGCAGCATCCCAATCTGTTTAATTTTAGTTTAAAGAATGGCTGTATTTAGATAGTTTTAGCTGTGACACATGGGACTGCAAATCTCAAACCTGCAAGATTTGACTTGAACCCATGGTGAACCCCATGGTGGAAGCTGAACCTCATTTCTAGTCAATGCTACAGGTGGAAGATTGCTGTTTAGCATTCAATCCCTTGCCATCATTTTGTCATTAAAAACTCATGGAATGTTTTCAGAATTGCTAAAAAAAAAGGCGTGTCCTGTACAACTCAATTCAATGAATGACTCACGGACAGGAGATATTTCTACTTATTCGTCTGTTGAGTGTAAATATCGGATCAAAGTTGTATTAAAATTAGGAAATGGAAAGTTCTTGTGAAATCTTTATCTGAAATAGATTAGAGAAAAATGACAAATATGCAAATATTTTATACAACAAAGTTTATTTGTGGATATTCTTAAAGTGGAGTTCCACCCTAAAAATGAACTTACTAACAGCTTGCCTTTAACCACTTCAGCCCGGACCATTTTGCTGGTCAATGACAGGGCCACTTTTTGCGATTCGGCACTGTGTCGCTTTAACTGACAATTGCGTGGTCGTGCGACGTGGCTCCCAAACAAAATTGATGTCCTTTTTTCCCACAAATAGAGCTTTCTTTTGGTGGTATTTGCTCACCTCTGCGGTTTAAATTTTTTGCGCTATTAACAAAAATAGAGCGGCAATTTTGAAAAAAAATCTATATTTTTAACTTTTTGCTATAATAAATATCCCCCCAAAAATATATATAAAAAAGTTATTTTTCCTCCGTTTAGTATTCAGTATACGATACGTATTCTTTCGTAAAAAAAAATCACAATAAGCGTTTATTGATTGCTTTGAGCAAAAGTTATAGCGTCTACAAAATAGGGGAAAGTTTTATGGCATTTTTATTAATAATTTGGGTGGGACTGACTAGGGGAAATGACAGATCGCTGTACGAACATACGATCAGTAATTTCTCCCCCTGAAAGAACCAGAAGCTGTGTGTTTACGGGAGTCGGGAGCTCTGTGATGAGCGATAGCGGGTGCCCGGCGATGAACGCGGCGGCCAGGCACTCGCATCAGCACCAGGGGCAAGCAGGGGGGAGTACTTTTACGTGATTTTACGCAGCCGAGCCAACCTGGTGGGCGGTCGGCAAGCGGTTAATGTAAAAAAAGGAAAAAAAATTTTTAATCACTTCTATCTGGCTGTTACTAGGCAGTATTCGTAATCTGCCTAGTTCCTGGTTCTAGGTGGTTCAACTTCCTGTCCTAAGACCCCATTGCCTCCTGGGAAATGATAACACTAATTTCCTAGGAGTCTCTGGGCATTACTGCGCCTAAAAATCGCCCAGCATGCACCTCTCCCTGAAAACCAGGATGAAAAAGGAACTGGGTTTCACATGCCCACACATATGATGGATATGGCCACAACATGAGCTGGAGGATATAAGGCAAGTGTTTGCAATGATTTCTGGAACGATTGGGGAGCTATTAATATGTTTTAGGGACTATTTATTGTGATTAATTTTAGCTTGCAAATAAAAAAAAAAAAAATAATGTCCGGAACCCCGCTTTATTGCTTAGCTTTGTAGTAAAAATCTGTGGTTAAGGCTTCATGCACACTGGATGTGATAATAACATTAAAAAATGACAGTAGCTTTGCAGTGAGTTTTTCAATGTTTTTGCAATCACGTTTTTAGCGGGTTTTTTTTACGTTTTTCAGCAGAGCCGCTTTTAAGCGTTTTTCCTCAAAACATTAAAAATGCTGGGTTTTTGAGCGTTTATCTGCGTTTTTAGGCATTTTTTTTATGTTACAGTGTTTTTAAAGCTGAAAGACGCCTGTCAAAACCCACTAGTTTTGGGGGGTTTTTTTCAGCCAAAAACGCCCAAGCAAAAAACATGATAACAGGGCACTTTCACTCCCTTCCTGCCCAGGGCATTTTTCAGCTTTCAGTGCTGTCACACTTTGAATGACAATTGCACAGTCATGCAACACCGTACCCAAATGAAACTTTTTCCAAATAGAGCTTTCTTTTGGTGGTATAAACAAAAGAAGAGGGACAAGTTTAAAAAAAAACACAATATTTTTTACTTTTTGCTATAATAAATATCCATTTTTTTTTTATAAAAATTTTTTTCTCAGTTTAGGCCGAAAGGTATTCTTCTACATATTTTTTGTTTAAAAAATCGCAATAAGCGTATATTGATTGGTTTGCGCAAAAGTTATAGGGTCTACAAAATAGCGGATAGATTTATAGCATTTTTATTATTATTATTATTATTTTTTTTACTAGTAATGGCGGCGATCAGCATTTTTTTTTGTGACTGCGATATTGCGGCCGACACATCGGACACCTTTGACACATTTTTGGGACCATTCACATTTATACAGTGATCCCTGCTATAAAAATGCATTGATTACTGTATAAATGTGACTGGCAGGGAAGGGGTTAACACTAGGGGGCTATCAAGGGGTTAATGTATTCCCTAGGGAGTGATTCTTACTGTGGGGGGAGGGGAGTGACTGGGGGAGGTGACCGATTGTTGTCCCTATGTACAAGGGACACACCATCGGTCCCCTCTCCCTGACAGGACATGGATCTGTGGTCCTGCTCAGTAACCGGGCACGCACATCTGGTCCCCAGTGACGCGGCGGGCGTGTGCGCGCCCCCTAGTGGCTTGGAAAGGCGTAACGTCATATGTCGTCCACCCAGAACAATAGGGTCTGCCTCCCGCCATGTAGTTGCCCACCACATTACTTTGTTCAGATCTTCTTGCAAGGTTTCCACATCCAGCGGAGAAATTATTGCCCTGCTTAGCTTAGTATCGTCTGCAATTACTGAGATTAAGCTGTTTATACCATCCTCCAGGTCATTTATGAATAAATTAAAAAGGATTGGTCCCAGGACAGAACGCTGGGGGACCACACCGGACCATTCCGAGTACTCCCCATTTATCACCACCCTCTGGACTCGCCTGTATCGCCAGTTTTCAATACATGTACTCACCCTTTGGCCCATGCCAACAGACCTTAATTTGTACAGTAAACGTTTATGGGGAACTGTATCAAATGCCTTTGCAAAATCCAGATACACCACGTCTACAGGCCTTCCTTTATCTAAATGACAGCTCACCTACTCATAGAAGATTTATAGGTTGATTTTGCAAGAACGATTCTTCAGGAATCCATGCTGATTACTGCTAATACAATTTTCATTACTAAAATCTTGTATATAGTCACTTATCATCCCCTCCAACAGCTTGCATACTATTGATGTTAGGCTAACTGGTCTGTAATTCCCAGGGGTGTAGCTTGGCCCTTTTTTAAATATTGGTGCTACATTGGCTTTTCTCCAAGCTGCTGGTACCATTCCAGTCAGTATACTGTTGGTAAAAATTAGACACCATGGTCTGTCAATTACTTGACTGAGTTCCTTAAGGACCCTTGAGTGCAAGCCATCTGGTCCCGGTGACTTATTAATGTTATGTTGTTCAAGTCTATTTCAAATTCTATCCTCTGTTAGCCATGAGGGTTCTTCCTGTGACATGAACATGTTGAACATGCCACATAGTTTAGTCCGGACACATACTCACTCCTTATTGGGTGTTCTGAGGTTGTAAGAAGGATTTGTTACTTTACTTACCTTGGGTTTAGGTGCTTTAGTCAACCTACCACTAATGCCCTCAATACTACCCTCTGGAATTTTTTCCACGCTGACTATCTCTACCTCAGGACCCTTCCCCCGTCGCCTAGTTTAAAAGCCCCTCTAACTTGTTGGCCATCTTCACTCCCAGCCTATCTGCACCTTCCCCATTTAGGTGCAGTCCATGCCTGCTAAATAGCTGGTAACCGACTGAGAAGTGGGCCCAGTTCTCCAGGAACCCAAACCCCTCCTTTCTACATCAGCTCCTCAGCCACTTGTTTTTTCCCAACAAATAGAGCTTTCTTTTGGTGGTATTTGATCACCTCTGCGGTTATTATTTTTTGCCCCATAAACAAAAAAAAGCGACAATTGTGAAAAAACACAATATTTTTAACTTTTTGCTATAATAAATATCCCATTAAAAAAAAAAATCCTCAGTTTAGGTCGATATGTATTCTATAATATTTTTGGTAAAAAAAATCTCAATAAACGTATATTGATTGGCTTGCACAAAAGTTAAAGCTTCTACAAAATAGAGGATACATTTATGGCATTTTTTATTGTTATATATTTTTTTCACTAGTAATGGCGGTGATCTGCGATTTTTATCGTGACTGGGATATTGAGGCGGACACATCGGAAAATTTTGACACTATTTTGGAACCATTCACATTTAGGCCTCAATTACACTTGGCGGACTCCGTCGCTACGGAGTCCGCCTGCTCCCGTCGGCTCAGCGGGAGATCAGTCCGCAGAACTCCGCTGAGCTGACGGATGACAAGCTCCTCTCTGATCACTGAGTGGGGAGGGGCTTGTCGGGCACCGCTGTCTCCCTATGAAGCGATCTGATGAAAACGGACAGCATGTCCGTTTTCATCAGATCTTACCCGATCCGATCCGCATGGACGGATGGGGACGTGGCCCCCATACGTCTGATTTTAGCGGGTCGGATGTCAGCGGACATGTCTCCGCTGACATCCGACGCTCCATAGCGATGCATGGAGCGGCCGTTCAGGTCCGTGACAGACGGACCCGAACGGCCCTAAGTGTGAATGAGGCCTTATACAGTGATCCGTGCTATAAAACTGCAGTGATTACTGTGTAAATGTGACTGGCAGGGAAGGGGTTAACACTAGGGGGCGAGGAAGGGGTTAAGTGTGTCCTAGGGAATGATTCTAACTGTAGGGGGAGGGGACTCAAAAGGGGAGGAGACCGCTCTATGCTCCTTTGTACTGGGAACACACATCAGTCTCCTCTCCTCTGACACAAACAGATCCATGTCCTAGGCTTTGTCAGCGGCAATCGCGGGTGCCTGCGGACATCCCGGCCGCCGGGCACACGCATCGAGTGCTGAGGGATGCGGCGGGCGCGCCCCCTAGGGGCTCGAAAGTTAAAGACGTCATATGAAGGAGGCCCGGAGGGACAAAGGGTTCCTGCCATCGTCATATGTCTATCTGCTGTAAGGAAGTGGTTAAAATACACCTATGATACAAAATTATAGACCCTTCATTTCTTTTTTTAAGTGGGGAAACTTACAAAATCTGCAGGGGATCAAATAATTACGATTTTTTTATTTTGCCCATAAGCTTTTAGAACCAGGTGCACTAAATAGAGAAAACTAATTTTACCTTTAATCCCCATACAAACTATTTTCAGAACAGCTGTCCTTTCATAGCAGGAACATGAAGAGCTTGAACTAGTAATATAAAGATGATGAAAGATTTTCTCTAACAACAATACCTGGTGAACTCTGCTCTGCTCTGCTAGATCATGTTGTCATTTTGTTCCCAACCTAAACAATGTCATGGTCAGCCATCACATCAGGTGCTCTTAGATCATCTGTGTTTACCTAAGAAAATGTCCCCACGTCACTATCACCGGATGAACAGCTACATAATTACAATGGAAATCCCCACTTTATCACGTGCCTCATTCAACAAGCTATTTAAATATCCAAAATTACAAATATGTAGAATGACTTGCATAAAATCATACATTTTAGTGATACTAAACACGCACTGTTTAACCACTTCAATACCGGGCTTTAAAATCAACTTCCATACCGGGCCTATTCTGGCACTTCTCTCCTACATGTACAAATCATCATTCTTTTGCTAGAAAGTTACTCAGAACCCCCAAACATTATATATGTTTTTTAGCAGACACCCTAGGGAATAAAATGGCGGTCATTGCAACTTTTTATCTTGCACGGTATTTGCGCAATCATTTTTCAAACGCCTTTTTTTGTAAAAAAAATCGTTTCATAATTTAAAAAACAACAAAACAGTAAAGTTAGCCCAATTCTTTTGTAAAATATGAAAGATGATGTTACGCCGAGTAAATAGATACCTAACATGAATTGTTGCACACGCTCTAACGCACGTGGCGACACCTCACATGTGTGGTTTGAACAACGTTTACATACGTAGGCAGGACTTACGTGTGCGTTCGCTTCTGAACGCGAGCTACTGGGGACAGGGGCGTTTTAATTTTTTTTTTTTTTTTTTTATTTTATTTTTTTACTTATTTATTCATTTTTTACACTTTTTTTTCCATTTTTTTTTTCGATCGCTTTTATTTCTATTACAAGGAATGTAAACATCCCTTGTAATAGGAATAGTGTGTGACAGGTCCTCTTTAAGGAGAGATGCGGGGTCAATAAGACCCCGCATCTCTCCTCCAGGCTGGAAAGAATGAGCGTGAAAAAAAATTCACAGATCTCATTCTTACTAGCCGCAATTGCGGTTTGTTTACTTACGGGTACTCGGGCATGACGTCATCACATTGTGCCCGGGCCTCCGACGGTCATAGAGATGACTGGTGACCGATATGATCGTTTTTATGGTGCGCAGGATCGCCGCCAGAAGAAAATGATATCTGAATGATGCCTCTAGGTGCAGGCATCATTCAGATATCCCCGCACAAAGTACAGGATGTCATATGACGTCCACCCGGGATAACAGATCCACTTTTTGGACGTCATATGATGGCGTGCGGGTTTAAAGTGGTTAATTTACATTGTATCTTCTATTTCTGTATATGGATGATAGCACTGTAATTATTGTAATAAAAGAAAACATCCAAGTACCTTTTTCCTAATCGATATACAGCTGTCATGTGACCCAAACATAAGTAGGAGGAGCTTCCAGTCCTCTGCTGCTGGTCACATGTTCAAAATAAAAAAAAACAGCCTTTGATAAAACTGAGTAGAAATAAATACATGGGGCCAGATTCACAAAGGTTAGCGGATCTTTAGATCCGTGTAACCTATGTGTTTTAAGATCCGCCCTCGCAAGTTTGTGAGGAAAGTGTCAAATTCACAAAACACTTACCTCCAAACTTGCGACGGCGGATCCTAACTCCCCCAGCGGAATTCAAATTCCGCGGCTAGGGGAGTGTCATATTTAAATCAGGCGCGCTCCCGCGCCGATTTAAATACGCATGCGTCGTCCGGGGAATTTCCCGGCGTGCATTGCTCCCACTGACGTCAATAGGACGTCAGTGGTTGCGACGTGAGCGGGACTTGCGACGCGCGTGTTCGTGAATCGGCGTACGCAAACGACGTAGGGAATTTCAAAATCGACGCGGGAACGACGGCCATACTTAACAATACTTACCCCTGCTTTTAGCATGGGTAAGTATACGACGGGTACCGCGCTACGGAAACGACGTAAGAACACCGCGTCGGGTCCGCGTACGGTCGTGAATTTCGCGTATCTCGCTGATTTACATATTATTCAGTGTAAATCAGCGGGAACGCCCCCGGTGCCATTTTTAAATAAAAAAAAAGATCCGACAGTGTAACACAGTGTGACACTGTCGGATCTCAGCCCTATCTATGCGTAACTGGTTCTATGAATCAGGTGCATAGATAGGACCAGTAAAAATCCGAGATACGATGGTGTATCTGAGATACTCCATCGTATCTCTTTTATGAATCTGGCCCATGATATCAATAAACGAATTCAAAGTGTCATACAAATATATATTTGAAATAAAATCTTTATTATTTTTTGGCAATAACATGGTGTGGGCAGATTTCTGCCAGTCACAGCCTGTATCACGCCCCTCCAGCCTGTGTCTTAGAATATGAGGGAAGTGAAGCCTCCATCAATCTACATGTAATATCCCACGTCCGGTTGGTTAATGGGCATGGAGGAGGAGGGAGGGAGTGGGCTGTCATTTACCACTGTGTATACACCCACATGTGTGAGGCCTCATACACACAACCGTTTTCCTTGACAAAATCCATCAATAAACTTGGTGTCAGAGTTTTTTTGCAGAGGAAAACGTTTGTGTGTATGTTTTTCGTTGAGAAAACTGTCGTTGATCTCGACGAGAAAAAAAGAGAACAAGTTCTCTTTTTTCTCGTCGGGGGTCTCAATTTCCTCGTCGTGTTTCTCGTTGGGCTGGTTTACGACGAGAAACACGTTCGTGTGCATGCTTAGAATAAAGTATGAGACGGGAGCGCACCTTCGGTAAAAGTAGCGTTTGTAATGGAGATAGCACATGTGTCACGCTGTAACAGACTGAAAAGCGCGAATCGTCTCTCACCAAACTTTTACTTAACACGCAGTAACATGAGATTAGTAAAAGCAGCCCCAAGGGTGGCGCCAGTGGAATCAAACTTCCCCTTTATAGTGCCATCGTACGTGTTGTACGTCACCGCGTTTGAGAACAACGAGATTTTGTCTTGAAAACGTGTATGCAAGGAAAGCTTGTCAAGATTCTCGACAAGCCTGACAAGAAACTCGTCAAGGAAAACGATGTTTCTTTTACGACGAGCTTCTCGATCTTGTGTACGAGCCCTCACTCTATAGTCACATGGGCTGCTCAGATGTGATAGGGAGGAAATACTCAGCCTGGAAACTCACTGAAAACTGAGCATGTGCAAAGCTGTGTTAATTTCAACAGCAAATTTCGAATTAGTTTTACTCTTATGCCGCGTACACACGATCGTAATTTCCGGCAACAAATGTTCGATGTGAGCTTTTGGTCGGATATTCCGACTGTGTGTAGGCTCCATCGAACATTTGCTGTCGGAATTTCCAACAACAAATGTTTGAGAGCTGGTTCTCAATTCTTCCGACAACAAAAGTTATTTTCGGAATTCAAATCGTGTGTATGCAATTCCGACGCACAAAAATCCACGCATGCTCGGAATCAAGCAGAAGAGCCACACTGCCTATCGAAGTAAAAAATGTTTTGGCTCGTTGTACGTGTTGTAAGTCACCACGTTTTTGACGTTCGGAATTTCTGACAACATTTGTGTGACCGTGTGTATGCAACACAAGTTTGAGCCAACATCCGTCTGAAAAAAATCCACGGTTATGTTGTCGGAATGTCCGATCGTGTGTACGCGACATTAGTCTTTTGACTGAAATGGCATTTTAGTCCCATTTTAGTCTTCTGCAATGGTTTTAGTTTTTTGTTGCATTTAGTCAAATAAATATCCTGTACATTTTAATGAATTAATTAAAAACAAAGCCAAACGCCTCCATCCCCGATATTTTAACAAAGAAGAGAAGGGTGGGACTTCATATGAGGCATGCATCCAAGGAGATAGCACGATTAAAATGAAATATGGTGATAGCCTAATATAATGGAACTATGAACATTACATGAAGGCATTGCATAACAACAATTGGCAGTCAGTAATTTATTAGTATATAAAATACAACAATAATAGTAATAACAAATTTATACTACGAACATTATAAAGGACCAAATTCATAAAAGCGTGTCTCCAAAGTAAATATCTGTATCCCTAGTTGGTTGGTGCAATCCAATTGGTATATAAGGTAGTTGATAATAATTGTCTAAAATATATACACGGGGCATCTATTGGTTCAACGCGTTTTCGTCAACTAAAATCTCCAGTATATTTTAGTCAACTAAAACCTCCAGTACATTTTAGTAGACTAAAATAATTATAGTCGACTAAAACACATTTTAGTCGTCTAAAATCGAATGGGTGTAGTTAAATTGTAATGCATTATTTAAGCATTTCTCTACAATTTCCAAACTCATTATATACTGCTGGAGTGCAA
This sequence comes from Rana temporaria, assembly GCF_905171775.1. Lineage (NCBI taxonomy): Eukaryota > Metazoa > Chordata > Amphibia > Anura > Ranidae > Rana > Rana temporaria. The sequence continues at coordinate 612,291,517 of NC_053489.1, forward strand.
AATCAAATATGTTAATATTTATGGTATTAAGGTTTGAACATGCACTACAGACCATGATGCATCCGCTAACGTCCGCAAACATCCACGTCCGCAAAGATCCGCTTTTGCGGACGGAAGAAAACCCTATTTTTCTTCCGTCCGGCGGAACGGATCGGATGAATACGGACACACGATCCGTATTCATCCGATTCCCCATAAGGGAGAGCGGAGGAAAGACAGGCCGGTCTCTGCACAGTGTGCGGGGACCACCCTGTCCGCCGACAGCTCAGCAGGGATTTACGGATGATCCCCGCTGAGCCGACGGACACACACGGGGCGGATCAATACAGATCCGCTCCGTGTGAAAGGGCCCTTAGTTTTGTGATATTAGCACATGGTTTATATATATAAAAAAAAAAAAAATACACCAAAGTTAAAGTGATTGTAAACACTTTTTTTTATATATAAAACATGTTATATTTACCTGCTCTGTGCAAAACCATCCTCCTCTTCTCAGGTCCCATGCCGGTGCTCCTGCCCACATCCCCCTCGCGGAGTGGCCACCATAGCAAGCTGCTTGCTAGTGCTACGGGGTCACTCGCCCGGGCTCGCTCCCGAGTCAGCTCTGTGTACCCATAGACACACAGAGCGCTGCTCAGCCCCGTCCCCTTCTCACTAGCTATGATTGACAGTAAAGAGGCATTAGAACTCTTGTCAGGTTTTCATTTTATTAATGTTCCCAATAGGGAATTTCAGCTCCTTCTAATTGTTCTGTTTACTGTTTTCAGTGAAAGTAAAAGAAAATTCTAAATTTTGGGTTGTCACCAGAACAGGAATAAAGATGAAATCATCCAATAGGGACACTAGTTCTGGTGACAACCAGGAATTCACTACTTTTGAAGGGATTTCCTTTCAGATTCAGTTTTTTTTTGGAATATTTGTTAGGAAGTAAAAGGAAATCACAGATGGCAAAAAAAAAAAAAATTGTTATCGGCAAATATGAGTACTGGTCCCCAGGGCCCCGGATGGCAACTCCCCTTTTTTTTTATACATTTATTTATTTATTTTTATATATTTTTTTGTTTTATTTTTAATTTTTATTAAAGGGCCCAGAGGTCCCCAGGGGCCCGGAGGTCCCCAGGGTCCCGGATGGCAACCCCCCTTTTTTGGTATTTTTTTATACATACATATATATATATATTTTTTTTATTAAAGGACCCAGAGGTCCCCAGAGCCCCGGACGGCAACCCCCCCTTTTTTTTAATCAAAATTATTATTATTTTTTTATATATATATTTTTTCTTTTTATTAAAGGGCCCAGAGGTCCCCATGGTAACCCCCTTTTTTACCCCCCCGCTTCTCAATTCGCGGCAGCTCCCCGCTTCTCAATTTCAGGCGGTAGCATACCCCCCCCCCCCGTTCTCTGCTCCAGGGGGCCCATGCCTGAAGCTGTGTAAGGGGCCCCATAATTCCTGATGGCGGCCCTGAGTCCACCCCATTTGGTAAGAGTACCATATCTATCCATCTTTGAAGAGCTTTGAGATTACCGTATTTATCGGCGTGTAACGCGCACCCTAATTTTAAGAGGGAAGTTTCAGGAAAAAAACTTTCAACAGCCCCTTTTATATTCCATATATTTCAAAGCCCCCCTGCACATTACACAGACCAAAGCCCCCCCCCCCCCCTTCACATTACACAGATCCCAGCACATTACACAGATCCTAGCACATTACACAGACCAAAGCCCCCCCTGCACATTACACAGATCCAAGCACATTATACAGATCCAAGCACATTACACAGATCCTAGCACATTACACAGATCCAAGCACATTACACAGATCCAAGCACATTACACAGATCCAAGCACATTACACAGATCCAAGCACATTATACAGATCCAAGCACATTACAAAGATCCAAGCACATTACACAGATCCAAGCACATTATACAGATCCAAGCACATTACAAAGATCCAAGCACATTACACAGATCCAAGCACATTATACAGATCCAAGCACATTACAAAGATCCAAGCACATTACACAGATCCAAGCACATTACATAGATAGTTATATGGCTCTCTGTCACCTGTCCCATCAATTGCCGGACAAGGCAGCACACTCGTTTTCAAACTGCCTGCACTGCTTCCAGCCTGGGACTGCAGGCGAGTGCTGTATGGGTGGGGGGGGGGATACTCTGCCCTCCTACCTGCTTCTCCTTTCCCAGCATGAGCCGCTCCACTCACCCAGCTTCGGCGTCAGCGTCTGTAGTCCCGTCTGTACTCCCGCACGTCTTGGTTCTCAAGACGGATCACGTCGGATCGGGTTTCCGGGTGTTGATACCCCGTTCAAGACAGCGCCGGATTGGGTCCCCACGGGTCCCCGCGAAGCTGATCAGGTCAGGATCCCCCGCTCAAACCACACAGTCTGCTTAGTCTGTTCAAACCGCTCGGGACAGGACCAGGAGAGGTGGGACGGCCGGCACGACACCCCAGCGCAATCCCCACCCCCCTATTGGTAAAAGAAAATGACATTGGCGTATAACGCGCACCCACGATTTCCCCCTGATTTTAAGGGGAAAAAAGTGCGCGTTATACGGCGATAAATACGTTAACTGCAGACAAGTTGATTTCTCACTCTAAAGTTGTCCTATGGGAGGAACCCTTTTGCATTGTTTTGTCTTCATATGGATTTTTTTCACCATTTTATTTGAAGCCCATGTGCTTCTCTTAACTATTTTCACTAGTAGTTGCATTCTATATTTGTTTACCATTTACATTGTTTGATTTTCAGTGTACACTCCTTTTGTTCACTAGCGCTGCACTAATTACCCACACAAATCTACATAGGTGTCCCAGTCCGCCGATGATAGAAAATCAGGGCCGCTGGAGGTGCTCACAGAGGTGCATATTTCCCGTACAGCAGGCAAGCATTCTGCCTTTGCAATCTGCATGCTGGGGCCAATGCGTGTGTTCCAGTGTGAACGGGCCCCTAAAACCTCCAGTTGATACAAAGTAGGGTTGTCCAGATACCGATACCAGTATCGGTATCGGGACCGATACCGAGTATTTGCGGGAGTACTCGTACTCGCGCAAATACCCCCGATACCTAAATAGAATACTTTCCCCCCCCTTTCCCCCCCCGCCGCTGCCGCCGCATCGCGCCGCCGCATCGAGGGACATGGCTAGAGGGACATTGCTGCATATGTGAGGGACATGGCTAGAGGGACGTTGCTGCATATGTGAGGGACATGGCTGCATATGTGAGGGACATGGCTAGAGGGACATGGCTGCATATGTGAGGGACATGGCTAGAGGGACATTGCTGCATATGTGAGGGACATGGCTAGAGGGACATTGCTGCATATGTGAGGGACATGGCTAGAGGGACATTGCTGCATATGTGAGGGACATGGCTAGAGGGACATGGCTGCATATGTGAGGGACATGGCTAGAGGGACATGGCTGCATGTGTGAGGGACATGGCTAGAGGGACATGGCTGCATATGTGAGGGACATGGCTAGAGGGACATGGCTGCATATGTGGGGGACATGGCTGCATTTGGGGACACATTTAAAAAAAGTATCGGTATTCGGTATCGGCGACTACTTGAAAAAAAGTATCGGTACTTGTACTCGGTCCTAAAAAAGTGGTATCGGGACAACCCTAATACAAAGGAAGGAAAATCTTTGTAAACTTTAATTTGCCTGTCTGAAATGTGTGCCCCTCCATCTTCCTTGTGCACTTCCACCTCGCTCTCTGACAAGGATCGCACACATCATCTTTTCCTATTGCCCGGCGGTGGGACTACATGTCCCATGAGCTCTTGCAGGCAGATTCTATAATGTGATGTGTTTAACATCACAGAGCATGTTTCACATATTACAGAGGGTCAGATTATGTAATGCGCATACACATTAAATCTCATAGAGTGCTCGCTGTACAGTATATTATAGAGGGTCAGATTCAATGAAGCTCATTCCTTTAATATCACATAACATGTACTGTACAAGGTTTCTGGTGGTCTTGGCTGAACATATCTGTGCTGTACAGAGGCTAAGCAGTGGTCAGAGTTGTGGGAGGGACCCAGCAGGCTCCACCTATTACAGGCTGCCTGCAAACAACTAGAGGAGGGGCGGAGACAAGACCAGTCCCCCTGCACAAGGAGAGAGAGCAAGAGTGACCGGTCTTTATTACAGGAAGCTAAGTAAAGGAAATGGTTCATGCTGGTTTACTGCACAGATTGTGAAAAAAAACCTCTCGTCTTTGCTTAAACAGTGATGTTTTCCTATAGAGAATGTGTGACTTGCAGAATGAATTAAATGAGTTGTAAAGATTCCTGTTTTTGCACCTTAATGCATCCTATGCATTAAGGTGAAAAAACATCTGACGATTACCACCCCCAGCCCCCCGTTTTACTTACCTGAGTCCTCGAAAGTCCTGCGTCGCGAAGGCGCTAGATCTTTGCTTGGGGTTCTCGGCTCTTCTTTGGATAGATTGATAGCAGCACAGCCATTGGCTCACGCTGCTGTCAATCAAGTCCAATAATGCGATCGCCTGGGGGCGGGGCCGAGTCCTGCACTCGATGGCTATGGATGCCGAATGCAAGACTTGGGAGCACGCCCGCAAGGTAACCCCTTGAGAGAGCACTTCCCAGGGGGGTTATCTGAGGCGGGGAAGAGCCGAGAGAGCTGTCGGGGACCCCAGAAAATGCCATTCGGGGCCACTCTGTGCAAAACTAGCTGCACAGTGGAGGTAAGAATGACGTTTGTTATTTAAAAAAAAATGTAATCGAACCTATAGTATCACTTTAAGTTTCATTGTGTTTGAACACCGATTAATGAAATATTTTATCTTATCTTAGAAAATAAATCTATAACTGAGACAGATTACAATGCTTGCCATAAGTTAGAGGTCAGTGAGCTGAGCATTAGATCAGCTACCACAAGAAAATATGTTGGTTTGTCGTGATAAGAATGCTTATCGGAGGCCTCTAGTCTAGGTCAGGGGCAAACAACCCTGGAGAGGTGGACTGGAAATCTACATGGACAACATGGAGGAGAGTAAAGACTATGATGACATTATACTGCTCTGGTCACAGTATGCAGTGCACCTGGAAAGTATTCACAGCGCTTTTTCCACATTTTGTTATGTTACAGCCTTATTCCAAAATGGATTAAATTAATTATTTTCCTTAAAACTCTACAAACAATACCCCATAATGACAACATGTTTGAAATCTTTGTAAATGTATTAAGAATAAAAAATAATATGTACATAAGTACATAAGTAATCACAGCCTTTGCCATGTTACTTAAAATTGAGCTCAGGCTCATCCTGTTTCCACTGATCATCCTTGAGACGTTTCTATAACTTGATTGGAGTCCACCTGTGGTAAATTCAGTTGATTGGACATGATTTGGAAAGGCACACACACCTGTCTATATAAGGCCCCACAGTTAACAGTGCATGTCAGAGCACAAACCCAGCTATGAAGTCCAAGGAATTATCTGTAGACCTCCGAGACAGGATTGTATCGAGGCACAGATCTGGGGAAGGGTATAGAAAAAGTTCTGCAGCATTGAAGGTCCCAATGAGCACAGTGGCCTCCATCATCTGTAAATGGAAGAAGTTTGGAACCACCAGGACTCTTCCTAGAGAAGGCCACCTGGCCAAACCGAGCGATCGAGGGAGAAGGGCCACAGTCAGGGAGGTGACCAAGAACCCAATGGTCACTCTGACAGAGCTCCAGCATTTCTCTGTGGAAAGAGGAGAACCTTCCAGAAGAACAACCATCTCTGCAGCACTCCACCAATCAGGTCTGTATATTAGAGTGGCCAGACGGAAGACACTCCTCAGTAAAAGGCACATGACAACCTGTCTGGAGCTTGCCAAAAGGCACCTGAAGGGCTCTCACACCATGAGAAACAAAATTCTCTGGTCTGATGAAACAAGGATTGAACTCTGGCCTGAATGGTAAGTGTCACGTCTGGAGAAAACCAAACACCGCTCATCACCTGGCCAATACCATCCCTACAGTGAAGCATGGTGGTGGCAGCATCATGCTGTGGGGATGTTTTTTAGTGGTAGGAACTGGGAAACTAGTCAGGATCGAGGGAAAGATGAATGCAGCAATGTACAGAGACATCCTTGATGAAAACCTGCTCCGATGTGCATTGGAACCTCAGACCGGGGCAAAGGTTCATCTTCCAACAGGACAACAACCCTAAGCACACAGCCAAGATAACAAAGGAGAGACTACGGGACAACTTTGTGAATGTCCTTGAGTGGCCCAGCCAGAGCTCAGACTTGAACCCGATTGAACATCTCTGGGAGAGATCTGAAAATTACTGTGCACTTACGCTCTCCATCCAACCTGATGGAACTTGAAAGGTCCTGCCCAAAAATAGGTGTGCCAAGCTTGTAGCATCATACTCAAAAAGGCGAGGCTGTAATTGGTGCTAAAGGTGCTTCAACAAAGTATTAAGCAAAGGCTGTGAATACTTATGTATGTTTTTTTAATTGCAAAGATTTTCAAACAAACTTCTTTCACGTTGTCATTATTGTTTGTAGAATTTTGAGGAAAATAATGAATTCATTTTGGAATAAGGCTGTAACATAACAAAATGTGGAAAAGGTGAAGCACTGAATAATTTCCAGATTCACTCTATAAAGAAAAGAAAATTGTAAAGAAAGAAAAATAAATGTTAAAAATGTGAAAAAATATTATAATAGTAATAATTATTTTTTTTATATTTTTGTTTTCTTTTTAGTTGATTATTTTCCAAAATATTGTGGGAAAAGACTACAATTTAAAAAACCTCACCATGACTCCTACGAAATACCTTGGACTGTCTACTTTCCAAAAAGGGATCATTTGGGGGATATTCATTCGTACTATCCTGGCATTTTAGGGCCTCAAAAAATTAGATAGGCACTTCATTTTCAAATATGCTGTATACCACATGGACTCTATAACTTTCACACAGACTAAATAATATTCACTGATTTGGGTTATTTTTTACCAAAGAAATGTAGCAGAATACATTTTGGCCTAAATTTATGAAGAAAGATTATTATTTTTTTGCAAAATTTTAGAACAGAAATAAAGAAAAAAAAACAACGCCTTTTTTAACTGCTTAACGACCGCCGCATGTATATATACGTCCACAGAATGGCACGTACAGGCAGATGGGTGTACCCGTACGTTGCTGCCTTTCGGCGGGTCGGGGGTCCGATCGGGACCCCCCCGCGTTACATGCGGCGGTCGGTAGCTCTGGAAGCGATCCGGGATGAGGGGGCGGCTATTAGTTTCTAGCCACCCCCTCGCGAACGCTCCCTGGAGCTGAAGGACGGGAAGAGCCGTATGTAAACACGGCTTCCCCGTGCTTCACTGTGGCGGCTGCATCGAATGCGTCATCCCTTTTAAAGGGAGACACAATCGATGACGTCAGACCTACAGTTGTAAACACACACACTAGGTAAAACATAACCCCTTCAGCGCCCCCTGTGGTTAACTCCGAAACTGCAACTGTCATTTCCACAATAAAGAATGCATTTTAAATGCATTTTTTGCTGTGAAAATGACTATTGGTCCCAAAAATGTGTCAAAATTGTGCGAAGTGTCCGTTATAATGTCGCAGTCACGAAAAAAATCGCTGATCGCCGTCATTAGTAGTAAAAAAAAAAAAAAAATAATAAAAATGCAATAAAACTATCCCCTATTTTGTAAACGCTATAAATTTTGCGCAAACCAACCGATAAACGCTTATTGCGATTTTTTTTTACCAAAAATATGTAGAAGAATACGTATCGGCCTAAACTGAGGAAAACATTTTTTTTATATATTTTTGGAGGATATTTATTATAGCAAAAAGTAAAAAATATAGAATTTTTTTCAAAATTGTCGCTCTATTTTTGTTTATAGCGCAAAAGGGGTGATCAAATACCACCAAAAGAAAGCTCTATTTGTGGGAAAAAAAGGACGTCAATTTTGTTTGGGAGCCACGTCGCACGACCGCACAATTGTCTGTGACAAAAGTGACGCGGTGCCGAATCGCAAAACCTGGCCTGGGCTTTTAGCTGCATTTTGGTCCGGGGCTTAAGTGGTTAAGCAAATGTTTTATTTAAATAGCAAACAAATAAAAAAAACTGTGGTGATTAAATACCACCAAATAAAAACTCTATCTCTAAAACAAAATTTTCATATGGGTACAGTGTTACATGACTGAGTACTTTTGCTAATACACTGTATGGAAATGCAAACTTTGACTGCCCCCTGCTGGTATATAATAGACCTTAAAAAATAAAATAAAGACATTGGCCCAGATTCACGTAGAGGGCGCATCTTTTGGACGGCGTAGCGCATCTCATTTGCGGTACGCCAACGTAACATAGAGAGGCAAGGCCAGTATTCACAAAGCACTTGCTCCGTAAGTTACGGTGGCGTAGCATAAATGGGCCGGTGTAATGAATGAATGAATGAAAAAACTTATATAGCGCGACACATGCGAACTGAATCGCCTCTGGGCGCTTGATGTAAGCCCGCCTAATTCAAAGTAGGCAGGTAGTGGGCGTGTTGTATTAAAATGAATCGTGACCCCATGTAAATGAAGCGCTAAACGAACAGCGCATGCATGCTCAGAATCACGTCGAATTTACTCCCTAAGATACGCCGTCTCAATGCCTACGACGTGAACGTAACCTACGCCCAGCCCCATTCACGTCCGACTTACGTAAACAACGTAAAATCCGACGGCAGTTCCGACGTCCATACCCTAACATGACTTAGACCAGCTATTTGGTGGTTTAACTTTACGCCGGACGTACGCCTTACGTAAACGGCGTATACTCATGCGACGGGCGCAAGTACGTTAGTGAATCGGCGTATCTTGGTCATTTGCATATTCGACCCGTAAATCAATGGAAGCGCCCCTTGCGGCCAGCGTAAATATGCGCCCAAGATACGACTGCGTAGGAGACTTTCGTCGGTCGGATGGAGCCAGAATTCAGGCGTATCTGGTTTCAAGAATACGGCGCATAGATACGACGGCGCAATCATGGACTTACGCGGCATATATAAAGATACGTTGGCGTAAGTCTTTGTGAATCCGGCTAATTATACACAGCTAATTAGTGTTCATGCACATGGGAGATGTCATGGTCTCAAAATACTTGTTTTACAGTGAAAAAAATGTAACAGAGAATATTTTTTCTAGGGAGATTGCCCTTAAGGACTTGGATCCTTTTTATATATTTTTATATTTGCATTATTAAGAGTATTCTTCTTCACTGTGCTGTAGTGTGGTATATGGGCTGCAGGGCGGAGGATAAGAAGTGCTCAGTCCTGTGTGGTGAAAACCGCACAGCAGATCATAGGTAGAGAGAGAGAGAGAGAGAGAGAGACTTGTAAAGCGCAACACATGTGAACTGAATCGCCTCTGGGCGCTGTATCCATTTCATGGGTAAGGAACCCCTTGACCTCAGAAGAGATGGGTTTTAATCTTTCTCCTGAAGGCCAAGTGGTCCGACTCCAGTCGGATGGTGGTTGGTAGTGCATTCCACAGGCGAGGTCCCTGGACTGCAAATCTTCGATCTCCTTTGGACTTGTATCTGGCCTTGGGTATCTGGAGGAGGTTTTGATTGGTGGATCTCAGAATGCGATTGGGGTTATGGGCTTTTATTTTTTCGCATAGATATTGGGGGGCGTTGCCTTGAATACACTTATGTATTAGACAGAGTGCCTTGAAAGTGATTCTGTCTTTTACTGGCAACCAATGAAGGGATCTCAGTGAAGGTGAGATTGATTCCCATGGTTTTTTCCCAGTCACTAGTCGAGCGGCCGTATTTTGAACGACTTGCAGACGAGTGATTTGGTATTTGGGGAGTCCTAGATAGAGGGCATTTGCGTAGTCGAGTCTGGAATTGATGATTGTTCCCACCACGACTGCAATGTCCTCTTTCGGGATAAAGGGCGTGAGTCTGCGTAGTAGGCGCAGCAGATGGTGGGATCCGCTGACTACAGACCCTATTTGTGCATCCATTGTCATGTAGGTATCGAAAATGACTCAGAGACTTTTGACTTTGGTGCTAGGGGTGATAGTTTTACCCAGAATGGGTGGGGGAGTCCATGTTGACGCGGGGTGATTTTTCCGGTTAGCGTGAAACAGAAGAAGTTCTGTTTTCGAACCATTGAGTTTAAGATAACTGTTTGTCATCCAGTTATCTATTAGAGTGAGGCATTTCTCTAGTCCAAGAGAATGATCCTTTTTGTTGCAGATTCGGAAATACAGCTGTGTGTCGTCTGCATAGGAGTGGTAAAGTAACTTCTGGTTACTGATGATTTCAAAGAGAGGGCGAAGATAGATATTAAACAATACGGGTGATAAGGGAGATCCCTGAGGGACTCCGCATTACACCGTACGTTTTTCAGAAGTGAAAGACCCCAGTTTCACTATTTGTGATCGGTTTTCCAAGAAGGAGGAGAACCAGGGTAAAACACATTCAGCTACTTCAGCTAGCCTAGCCAGTAGTAGTCCATGGTCTACAGTGTCAAAAGCCGCGCTTAGGTCCAGCAGTATCAGGAGACAAGATTCTCCTTCGTCTGCGGCCTCTAGAGCGTCATCCCATACTTTAAGCAGCGCCGTTTCTGTTCCGTGACCCGGACGGAAGCCTGATTGAAACGGATCGAGTAATTTATGGGTGTCTAAATGCAGTTGCAGCTGTTGTACAACTACTTTCTCCATTACCTTGGAGAAGACATTTAGAGCTGTTATGGGCCTCCGGTTGTTTGGGTCTTTGGGGTCGAGGGTAGTTTTTTTTAGAATTGGTTTTATTGTACCTTGTTTTAGCAAGGTGGGCACCATGCCCTCCTTGAATGATTGGTTAATGAGCTGCGTGATAGCTGGTGCCAGTATATCGGCACTTTCTTTCAGCAGTTTAGTGGGGATGATATCATTGGGTGCTGTGCTATTACGCAGAGTCCCGATGATGTTTTTAGTGGCATCGATGGAAATGGGTTTTAGAGTGAACTTTGGTGGTTGCGACGGATTTATGTGGGTATTAGGTTTGTGATTTGGGGGGGAGTTGGTGACGGTTCCATTTTGCTGAATACTTTTCCGGATTTTTTCAATTTTATTAATGAAATAATCCGATAATTTGTTGCAAAATTCTTGTGAATCAGAATTGGGGGCCTCTAAACAAGCTGGATTCATAGTCTGAGTGACCAGCTTGAAGAGTTCTCGGGGGCGGTTAAGGGCATTTGCGATGATGTTGGAGAAATTATTTTTTTTGGCTGTGAAGATTTCTTTGTGATATTTCTTTGTTATTATCTTGTAAATGGTGTGGTTTTTATCTGAAGAGCACCTTTTCCACGCAGCTTCTGCTCTTCTACGCTCTTGCTTTAGCAACGTCAGCTGGTCATTAAACCAGCTGGAGTTGTTTTTCTGGATGCAAGTTTACAAATTCAAGGTACAAATGCAAGGTACAAATTCAACAATTTTTAGATACAGCATATGCCAGCCGATTTAAAAAGTGGGCAAAAGCTATTAAAGTTGTTGTAAAGGTAAAAGTTTTTTCACCTTAATGCATTCTGTGCATTAACCTCCCTGGCGGTATGATTCTTTCAGAAAAAACATGCTAAAAGCGGTACCATTATTTGCAAGGAAATTTGGCGTTTTATATTGTAGGTCTGTAATTTTTAGAAATAACTCACTTAAATCTGACCAAACAAGATTCTAATAGGCAACCCGTGTATTACATTTTTTTAAAAACAAAATTATAAATTATAATATAATAAATAATTATAAATAATTATAACAAATAATAATATAATTATAATAAAAATTATTCAATAATGTAATCAAATTAAAATCACTGAAATTTGCTCAGTTGCAGAATTGTCGCTGTCATTACTTTTATTTTTTTATGACGAATTTCCCCACAAATCGCTATCGCACAATTCTGCAAGTGATTATAATTTATTATCGCTGTTTTTTAGCTGATCTAAAACTATTTTTGACATAAAGGGACACTTTTGGTTGCTATGGACAATCTACAGTTTGCAGGGAGAAAAAAAGGTTTTTATTATATAAAATGACATGCAGGACACTGGGCAGACCACTAGGGACAGGGGGGGTGTGTTTTTTTTACATACAGTACTGTAATCTATAAGATTACAGTATACTGTATGTAATGTGTTTGTTTACGTTTTTGAATTTGGCGCCGTTCTCCGTCCCCGTGCGTCGTAACGTCGCAGGGAACGGAGATCGGCGTCACACGGAGGCACTATGTGAATCGAGCGAGGTCCCGCTCGCTCACACAGCGCGGTGGCATCGCTGGATCCAGGGACAAGGTAAGTAAAAAGTGCCTGTGGATTCAGCGAGGCGAGCCGAGACTGACTCGGGGTTACCGATAGTAGCAGGAAAATCTAACCCCGAGTCAGTCTCGGGAAGACCGCCAGGGAGGTTAAGGTGAAAAAACATCCGACAATACCAGCCTCCCCGTTATACTTACCTGACCCCTCGAAAGTCCCGCGCTTGCCCCCGACATCCTCTTCGCCGCTCAGCCTGGCCGTTGATTGGTTACAGTGGGTGGATTGAAAGCAGCGCAGCCATTGGCTCGCGTTGCTGTCAATCACATCCAATGACGTGGCATGCCAGGGGGCGGGGCCGAGTGATATAGTGAGTGGCTATGACCGACGGCGATATCACGGGAGCGCACCCGCAAGAACTCAACACCATGCGAGCACGCTCGCATGAAGGTGTTGAGTCCTTGCGGGGGGGGGGGGGGAGCCGAGACAGCCGCCAAGGGACCCCAGAAGACCAGGTTCGAGGGCACTCTGTGCAAAACGAGCTGCACAGTGGAGGTAAGTATAATATGTTTGTTATTTAAAAAGTAAAAAAAATATGCAGCTAAAGGACCAGGCCCCTTTTTGCGATTCGGCACTGCGTCACTTTAACTGACAATTGCGTGGTCGTGCGACGTGGCGCCCAAACAAAATTTACCCACAAATAGAGCTTTCTTTTGGTGGTATTTGATCACCTCTGCGGTTTTTACTTTTTGCGCTATAAACAAAAATAGAGCGACAATTTTGAAAAAAAAAATATTTTGTACTTTTTGCTATAATAAATATCCCCAAGAAATATATAAAAAAACATATTTTTTTCCTCCGTTTAGGCCGATACATATTCTTCTGCATATCTTTGGTTAAAAAAAAAGCGTTTATTGATTGGTTTGCGCAAAAGTTATAGTGTCTACAAAATAAGGGATAGTTTTATGGCATTTTTATTAATATTTTTTTTTCTACTAATGGCGACGATCAGCGATATTTATTGTGACTGCGACATTATGGCGGATACATCGGACACTTTTGACACATTTTTGGGACCATTGTCATTGATACAGCGATCAGTGCTATAAAAATGCAGTGCTTACTGTGAAAATGACAATGGCAGTGAAGGGGTTAACCTCTAGGGGCGCTGTAGGGGTTAAGTGTGCCCTAGTGTGTGACTCTTACTGTTGGGGGCCTGGCTGGGTGTGTGACGTCGCTGATCGTCGTTCCCTACAGATGATCACTGACAAGCCACTAGGAAGAACGGGGAAAGGTTTGTTTACATTTATCTCTCCCCGTTCTTCAGCTCTGTGACCCGATCACCGGCGGCGATTGGGTCCGCGGGTCCCGCGGGCGTGGTCACGGAGCTTTGTACGTCCATATGCCCAACCGTGCCATTCTGTGGACGTATATCGGCGTGCGGCGGTCCTCAAGTGGTTAATAGTGATCCAACCCATACAGATTACAGTGTGTTCGCTAGAGATGTGCACGACGGAAACATTTGTTTAGTTTCAGATTCATTTGTTTCGTCATATTCGTTATGTTAAAATTATTTATTTTTGGAATTCGTTTCGTATATTTGTTGTTCCGAATCGATTCTTGTTTCGGAAGTTATTTTGATTGGCTATTATAAATATTATAGGTACTTATATAACACAGTCACTTTAGGCAGCACTTTACATATACATTGTACATTCACATCAGTCCCTGCCCTCAAGGAACTTACAATTTAAGGCCCCTAACTCACATTCATACATACACATACTAGGGCTTGACTATAGTCTTTTTAACATGTTAATTCGTTATTTGGTGAGATTACTAATGCTTTTTTGTTCCATTGGTTATGTTATGATTTAGAGATTCTGATGGATCCACCTCTATCCAATCCAAACACAAAAAGTAGGAATCATCATTTTATTTTACTTTCATACTATACTTTATTTATTGAAATATGTTTCCATTTCATATGTAGTGCATTTTTTTAAATAATGAAAAACAAATACAATATAGATAAAACAATCAAAGGACATCATCCAGTATCAACAGCTGACCAAATTGCAAACTAAATAAAAGTCTGGAAATGTTTACATCTATAAACCATACAGAAAAAAACCTGTTTTGTTATCATTTATGTTGGATTCGTAATTTTTTTTACTATCCGTATTCGGGATACCTCCGAATAATTAAAACTTTGAATTTTGATTCGTAACAAAACGATTCACACATGTCAGGGCCGGTGCTCCTGCAAGGCGAACTAGGCAGCCCCTTAGAGCGCACTGCTACCTAGGGGGCGCAGCCATGGCCGCTGACTTCCCCTCTAGAATGTCCAGGGGGCACAGCTGAAGAGGCGGAGAAGGACAGTGGGGAGCCAGATGAGGCGGGAACAGCTGAGGAGGTGGAGGTGGACAGTGGGGAGCTGGACGAGGCAGGCACAGCTGAGGAGGTGGAGAAGGACAATGGGGAACCAGACGAGGTGGGAACAGCTGAGGAAGCGAGAAGTACAGTGGGGAACCGGACGAGGTGGGCACAGCTGAGGAGGCGGAGGAGGACAGTAGGGAGCCGGATGAGGTGGGCACAGCTGAGGACTAGGAGGTGGGGGTTGACAGTGGGGAGCTGGATGAGGCGGGCCCAGCTGAGGAGGTGTCTGAGGACAGTGGGGAGCCGGACAAGGTGGGCACAGCTGAGGAGGTGGAAAAGGACAGTGGGGAGCCAGAAGAGGTGGGCACAGCTGAGGATGTGGAGGAAGACAGTAGGGAGCCAGAAGAGGCGGGCACAGCTGAGGAGGCAGAGGACAGTGGGGTGCCAGACAAGGTGGGCACATCTGAGGAGGCAGAGAAGGACAGTGGGGAGCCAGATGAGGTTGGCACAGCTGAGGACTCAGAGGTGGAGGTGGACAGTGGGGACCTGGACGAGGCGGGCACAGCTGACGTGGCGGAGGAGAAAAGTGGGAAGCCAGACAAGGCAGGCACAGCTGAGGACTCAGAGGCATAGGAGGACAGTGGGCACCCTCAGGTCTCCGTACATAGGCAAAACTATCCTGCCCGGTGAACGGTGAGTCTGCTCTGTCTGATCCTGTTCCCTGTTGTAGTCACCTGGGGATGTTAGACTTGCCTATAATGGCAATAAAGTCTTATCTTAATCTTATTTTGTGCACAAGGCCTAAATATAGACTAAATCATATATTTTTGGGATTTGTGATGACAGAGATGATATAGATACCTATAGATTTAGAAAGTGAGTGCTGCAGATAAAAGGGTTTTGGTGGAGTGCAGTTTGGGTTTCTTTAGGCTGATTTCATTTAGGCCCCTTTCATACTGGTATGACACGACAGTTATACGACTGTGAATCTGACTTTTCCCTGCGATTTGAAGTCCGACATGTGTCCGACTTCAATGAACAGGGATCCGACTTTGATGGTCGGTGATATCATAAGGGGTGGTCCTCCGGTGACTCCGCCCCATGCCAATATAAGTAGTGGCACACCGCGCACCAAGCATTAGAGGAGAGCGTGTCAAGTCAACATCGGAAAAAGAACAGAGGGAGGAGACAGCAAGAAGACCCAGCAAAGGAGCGAGAAGACAGAGGACAAGATCCGGCAGAGGCAGAAGACAGCAGATAGACGGAGAAGAACCGGAGAGAGCTAATAGACATCAGCAGAGAGCGGAGCAGACCCAAAGAGGGGAGAAGAACCAGCAGAGGCAGAAGACATCAGTGGAGGAGGCAGAAGAGCCAAAGATGGGAAAATAAGTCAGAAGAGATGCCGGAGCTGCCTTAATAAATTACTTTAAAAACCTGTGTACTGCGTTTTATTTTTGACACCTTTTTTTTAGATGAATAGGTAGGAGTAACCCTGCTTTAATCTTCTCCAAAACATTATCCCTGACCTGTTTGGTGTGTTCCTTGGGATTTATGATGCGGTTTGTTCACTAAGGTTCTCTAGAGCTTCACAAAACAGCTGTATTTGCACTGAGATTAAATTACACACAGGTGGACTGTATTTACTAATTCGGTGACTACTGAGGGCAGTTGGTTCCACTAGATTGTAGTTAGAGGTATCAGAGTAAAGGGGGTAAATACAAATGCACCCCACACTTTCTACACATTTATTTGTAAAAAATCTTTAAAAACATTTATCATTTTCCTTCCACTTCACTATTATGTTCCACTTTGTGTTTGTCTATCACATAAAATCCCAATAAAATACATTTACATTATTGCTTTTTACATGACAAAATGTGGAAAATTTCAATGGGTATGAATACTTTCTCAAGGCACTGTAGATACTTATAGATTATCATTTAGAAAGTGAATGCTGCAGATTAAAGTTTTTTTTTGTGGAGTGCAGTTTGGGTTTCTTTAAACTGATCTCATCATAACTTTACTGGTTATTAGAATGGGTCAGTGCACGCATTATGATTGTACTGCCATCTAGTGGACAAACGCTATAGGAGAGAGAAAGGGAGAGAGGAAGAGAGAAATAGAAATGGAGAAAGAAAGGGAAAAAAAAGGAGGGGGAGGCAGAGAGATTGAAAGGGAAGGAAGAAAAAAACACAGAAAAGAGAGGGAGAGAGAGAGAGTGAAAAAGGAAGGAAGATATGTGTTTTTTGAAATGATGTAAAAACAATGTTTACCAGCTTTACATTCTTGATCCAGTACAAGTCCCTTGGCTATCACGCTCATTTAGTTGCTTCAGTATTGAAGGAGGAAATGATCCACAACAATTATACAGATCAACTTTACTCTGACTTTCTTGATCTGTGTCCTTACTCCCAGAAGGTACAGAGGTTTGTGACAGCCAGGTAACTGGCATTTCCAGAAGAGGTTTAACAATGTTAGGCTACAGTGAATATTTCCTTTAACCTGTTTCCAGTAAAGTGTTAGTTTAAAAATACCCTGTGCAGTCCATGAACACCATTCCATAATTATAAACTATCTGCTTTTAAATACAGTGGAACCTCGGTTTAAGAGTAACTTGGTTTGAGAGTGTTTTGATTTGCGAGCAACTTTTTTTTCTTCAAAATTCTGACTCGGTTTGCAAGTGTTGACTAAATAGGCCTGCAGTACCTCATTTGGCCTAAGGTACGGGGGCGCAGAAGCCGAGCAGAGCCGAAAATAGGCCTGCAGTACCTCATTTGGCGTGAGGTATGGGGGAGCAGGAGCCGAGAAAAGCCGAACATTGGCCTGCAGTACCTTATTTGGCCATGAGGTATGGGGGCGCAGGAAATGAGCCAAAGTGTCCTCGTGCCTTTTCGGCGCTCTCTGGTGCCCCCCACCTCTGGCCGCATTCGGTATTGCATCCCATTGAAGTCAATGCGGAACAAATTATTTTTGTTTCGTTTTGACTTCAATGGGAAAAATCGATTATATGCGAGTACTTTGGATTACGAGCATACTCCTGGAACGGATTATGCTCGTAATCCAAGGTTCAACTGTATATGCATTTTTGCTCTTCCCATACCTGTAGGCCACTTGCACCATTAGTTTTCACAGCTCTGTTCTCTTCTCTAGGATAGACCAGTGCCCCCTAGTGGTACAAGAGCGATTGGTTGTCCTTCCATTCCATGTCTGCCTGGCCTGTCCATTTTATTGAATTTTCGTTTAATCAGTACAGTTGTCGTTCGAAAAATAAGATACAAGTACACAACACATTACATCACTTCCAAATTTTTATTCTGTTGTACGATCATTTTCATTACTTAGTAAGCTCTTCATTTCGTGTACCAGGCATTAGAAACTGTTCACCCCAGCATAATGTGTAGAGTTTATACACAAAATTGATGAAACGTCAAGTATATCAATGTTAACTTCTTGATTTTTACTGTGAACTCAAGATGTTCCTGCATTAAGGAGCTGATATGAAGATACATTCAGGTGCTTACACTAGCATTAAAAAAAAAAAAAGGAAATACATGAGCATAATAAATGGTGTTTTTTTTATATTTGTATGGAGTTCTGCTTGTTAAGGAATATGACAGGATAGGGATCGACAACTGTTATAAATGAAACACAGAGTGCACTGATATAGTGCAAGATGCTCAAAAAATCTTTCAATGGTTAAAATACATTTATTGTGTTCATCCTCTTTTATATATAGTGCAGGTATGAAGCTCTCAGGGAGGAGAGCTTATAGAAGAAAAGACTAGTTTTAGCCAGGGCCTTCGTTAGCACAGGGCAAAAGGGGCAGCTGCTCCGGGCCCAGTCATTGTTGTGGGACCCAAAGCAGCTGCCCCTTTGAGCCCGCAAATAGTTGATACGTGAATTTGGGAGGGCCCAAGAAGATGTTTGCCCAGGGTCCAATCAATATTAAAGTGTTAGTAAAGGAAAAACATTTTTTTTGTGACAGCGGTGAGAGACGGTGGTGCAGAGAATGGTCTATGTGGACAGCTTTACCCCGGATGCTTGCATACTTTACTCTTTTAATCATCAACCATGTGTTGTACCTTCATTAAATGTAACTATATTGCTACACTTAGAGGCGCCTCTCTTCCCTTTTATACTCTGTAGCTCCTGCTGGATTTTGCTTCTAATCCCCTTGGGGAGGCCTGGATGGACATTTTATGGTTACACAACTTATCAAATCGCTATAATCTTTTTATATGGACTATAAACTGAAGGAGTTATGAATAAATGGTGGTGGAACAAATCATTTGAGTTTCCATTATTTCTTATGGGGAAATTCCCTGTGATATACAAGTGTTTTGTATTACAAGCATGTTATGGTGGTGATAAATATTGAATACTTGGAATACTGGGTACTCCACCTCACACACCGATCGTGTATGAGGAGGAGATTGTGGTGACAGCTCGTTACTGCTTACAGTGCACACCAATCACACTGATTGCCCCCCAGTAATAAAGAGTACCTGTCACCAGCCCATCTGAGTACCTGTCACCAGCCCATCTGAGTACCTGTCACCAGCTCATCTGAGTACCTGTCACCAGCCCATCTGAGTACCTGTCACCAGCCCATCTGAGTACCTGTCACCAGCTCATCTGAGTACCTGTCACCAGCCCATCTGAGTACCTGTCACCAGCTCATCTGAGTACCTGTCACCAGCCCATCTGAGTACCTGTCACCAGCCCATCTGAGTACCTGTCACCAGCCCATCTCAAGATCTGAATACTTATCACCAGCCCATCTGAGTACCCTAGTACCTGTCACCAACCCATCTGAGTACCCTAGTACCTGTCACCAACCCATCAGAGTACCCGAGTACCTGTCACTAGCCCATCAGAGTCCCCAAGTACCTGTCACCTACTCAAAGACCGGAGTGCCTGTCAACAACCCATCTGAGTGCTTGTCACAGCCCATCAGAATACTCAAGTACCTGTCACCAGCCCATCTGAGTACCTGTCACCAGCCCATCTAAGTACCTGTCACCAGCTCATCAGAGTACCCGAGTACCTGTCACCAGCCCATCTGAGAACCCGAGTACCTGTCATCAGCCCATCAGCGTACCCGAGAACCTGTCACCAACTCAAAGACCAGAGTACCTGTCACCAGCCCATCAGAATAACCAAGTACCTGTCACCAGCCCATCTATGTACCTGTCGCCAGCTCATCAGAGTACCCGAGTACCTGTCACCACACCAGCCCATCTGAGTACTTGAGTACCTGTCACAAGATCTCAGAGTACCTGGGTACCTGTCACCAGCCTATCAGAATAACCGAGTACCTGTCACCAGCCTATCTGAGTACCTGTCACCAGCCCATCGATGTACCTGTCACCAGCTCATCAGAGTACCCGAGTACCTGTCACCAGCCCATCTGAGTACCCGAGTACCTGTCACTAGATCTCAGAGTACCTGAGTACCTGTCACCTGCCCATCAGAGTACCTGAATACCTGTCACCAGCCCATCGGAGTACCCGAGTACCTGTCACCAGCCCATCAGAGTACCCGTGTACCTAACTGCAGCCCGTGCCTCATAGAATATACCTTGGGGTGTTTGCTCTCCAAAATGGGGTCATTTTGTGGGTTCCACTGTCCTGGTGCTACATGACCTTTAAAAGTGTGATAGGTAGGAATGAAATTAGATGTGTAATTTATGCTCCTAGAACGCCTAAAGGTACTACTTCAATATTGGGCCTCAGTATGTGGCCAGGCTGTGTAAAAGTCTCACACATGTAATATTGCCAAACTCAGGAGGAGTAGCAGAATGTATTTTTGCTATGTACATGCTACGTGTTAGAAATATCATATAAATTGACAACTTTGTGTAAAAAATAAGTTTTCATTTTCTTTCCACATTTTCCGAAGACTTATGGAAAAAAATTAACCATTCAAAAGACTCATAATGCCTCATAGAATATACGTTGGGGTGTTTGCTTTACAAAATGGGCTAATTTTGTGGGTAATTCCACTGTCCTGGTGCTCCAGGGCCTTCAAAAGTGTAATAGGTCCTTAGGAAATTAGATGTGTAATTTATGACCTCTCTATGTGGCCAGGCTGTGAAAAAGTCTCACACGTGTGGTATCGCCAAACTCGTGAGGAGTAGCAGAATGTATTTTGGGGTGTAATTGAAAGTATGCATATGTTGTGTGTGAGGAATAACTTGTTAATATGACATTTGTGTGTAAAAAAAAAAAACTTTTTTTTTTAATTTTCCCAAGAATTATGGGAAAAAAAACTTGCTGTGCCTCTTACTAAACACCCTGGAATATCTACTTTTCAAAAATGGGTCATTTGGGGGGAATTTGTACTTTCCTGTACATCCTGGCCTCAAGAAATGTCAGTACATCAGGTGTGATCAGTTTTAAATGATTGGCAACACAACTTGTAGACGCTATAACTTTCACACAGACCAAATAATATGCACTTATTTGGGTTATTTTTACCAATGACATGAAGCAGTATAAATGTTGGCCCAAATTTATAAACAAAAATGACTTATTTGCAAAATGTTATAATTTTTTTTCAAAATGTTCGCTCTTTTTTCACTAATGTCACAAAAAATAAAAAACCCAGCAGTGAGATTAAATACCACCAAAAGAAAGCTCTATTTGTGTGAAAAAAATGCAAAAATTTTTTTTTGGGTACAGTGTTACATTCAAAGTTTGAGAACACTGAAAGATGAAAATTGGTCTGGGCAGGAAGGGGGTATAAATACCCAGTATTGAAGTGGTTAAGTACCGAAGTTTGGCGCCATTCCACGAGTGTGCGCAATTTTAAATCGTGACATGTTAGGTATCTATTTACTCGGCGTAACATAATTTTTCACATTATATAAAAAAATTGGGCTAACTTTAGTGTTTTGTTTTTTTTGTAATTCATGAAAGTGTTTTTTTTTCCCCTAAAACATATGTGTTTTAAAAATTAGTGCACAAATACCGTGTGACAAAATATTGCCACGACTGCCATTTTATTTCCTAGGGTCGCTGCTAAAAATATATTTATAATGTTTGGGGATTCTGAGTAATTGCAAAATAATGATGATTTTTACATGTAGGAGAGGAATGCCAAAATTGGCCTGTATGGAAGTGGCTAAAAAGGGTTTACCAGTTCTAAATTGCTGCATTTATACATTTTAAAAGCCAGTATAAAGGAAAAGTGGTAAAAAAAAATCAATTTTTTTATTATTTTTTAATAATTCTCCTCTAATGGGGCCTAGCAGGGGTGTGTGTCCTATGTCCACATACTTAATTTGCTAATAGGTGTCCCTCGATCCCATCTCAAAAAGTTGGGAGGTATATCGGCCTATACAATATCATTATGGTTTGTTCCTTTAAAGATCTGTGATATACCAGACCGGCCAGCAGATGTCACTGTTGGTCAGTTGAAGAGAAATGCAAGTTTCTCTCCATTTTTGTTCCAAAAAATAAATCTGATTCATTCAACTGAAAATCACAAATATTTTCCTGTATTTAAAAAATTGCTAAAGATGAGACAAGACTAAAACTCCTTGCCATCTGTTTACCATAAGTGATATTTCCCTTAAATTCCTGTCCTCTGTAGGAAAGGATAAGAAATATCTCTAAAGTGAGGGAAATGCCTGTTTAGATACTGTCGGTATCATTGTAACAAGTGTTGCCACTGGAAGATTTTCTCTCTTTTTTATTTCTGGTATCAACTCACAATTTTTGTTGTTCCTTCCCTTTCAGACCCAGTGACACTGTTCACCAGGACAAATAGAGAAGGCTACGGATGGGTTCATAGACATCAATAAATACCTGATGGAGGTTCTAACCCACCACCACTCTTTTAGACAAAAATATATAACCAATATCTGATTGGCAATGGAGTTGGGGCGGAGCCACATGGGTTTGGAATGATAATGTTGGCTGGAAGGGCATTCCAGAAAGGTTGGCTGGAGAAGGAAGATGTCCTATCTGCCCACCTTCATATAATGTAAAGGAAACATAGGACAGTATGGTGGTATGATTTCACAACTCTTAATCTCGTGTCCCCCTGTGTGTGTGATTTAAAAAAAAAAATCAGCATATACCTAATTTCAAAGCACTGCTCAGCGCTCACGTGACCGGCCGACTCTCTCCTCCCGACTGCTGTCAGCGGGGGAATCTCGGCCCCGCCCGATGCAGCTGTCAGACGGGCAGAGGAGAGATCCGGACAGCCACGTGAGCGCCACTCTGGAATGATGTATATGCTGCATTTTTTTAATAAATCACTCACACAGGGGGACACAGGATTAAGAGACAAATAAGCGCTTATAGTATAAAGATGTTAGAGTGGCTTGACACCCACTTTAAACATTTATCTCATTATCCCTTATCCTCATGTGTTTACCGTATTTTCCGGCGTATAAGACGACTTTCTGGATGCAAAAACATGCATCCAAAGTCGGGGGTCGTCTTATACGCCGGGTACAGTCTCAGTACTCACTTTTTTTCCCCAGCGCTGACAGTCTAACATGCTGCGATCGCGATCGTGAATGATTTCAAAGCCGCGCCTTCACTGCAGAGTGTTCTGTGATAGGAGGAACAAAAATCTTCCCAGCAGCGCCTCTGTTCTTTGTTCCTCCTATCACAGATGCCTTCTCATCCTCGGACGAGATGAGAAGACGTCCGTGATAGGCGGAAAACATAACAGAGGCGCTGCTGGGAAGATTTTTGTTCCTCCTATCACAGAACACTCTGCAGTGAAGGCGCGGCTTTGAAATCATTCACGATTGCGATCGCAGCATGGGAGACTGTCAGCGCTGGGGAAAAAAAGTGAGTGTTATTGCACTGGGGGGGGGGGGGGGCAACAAGTTCAGGCACAGTGGGGGCAAGTGATGGCAATGTGGGGGCATGTAATGGCACAATGGCAATGTGAGGGGCAAGTGATGGCAATGTGGGGGCATGTAATGGCACAATGGCAATGTGGGGGCATGTAATGGCACAATGGCAATGTGGGGGCATGTAATGGCACAGTGGCAATGTGGGGGCATGTAATGGCACAGTGGCACAGTCTGGGCATGTAATGTAATGGCACAGTCTGGGCATGTAATGTAATGGCACAGTGAGGAATGTAATGGCACAGTCTGGGCATGTAATGTAATGGCACAGTGAGGAATGTAATGGCACAGTCTGGGCATGTAATGTAATGGCACAGTGAGTAATGTAATGGCACAGTCTGGGCATGTAATGTAATGGCACAGTGAGGAATGTAATGTAATGGCACAGTGAGATTTGAAAAAGCCTGTTTCTGTCAGCGGTTCTGGCTCCCCCTCAGCTTCCAGAAAGACAGTAAGAAGGGGGTAGTCTTATACAGCGAGTATATCCCAAAATCAAAACTACACATTTTTTAAATTCTAACTTCGCCTCGTGGCCCTCCTGGCGTGAGGTGAGTGTGAGTGATTTCAGTCTCGGGACCACGTTGGTCTGAGGCTGTGTTCCTGTCAAGTAGGCCCCGCTATGCTGGCTGGGGCCTATGGTTCTACAAGAGATCCCAAGCTGTCCATCCAAGTGGAGGAAGCTTCTTAGCGAAGGAAACCGGGGGAGGACCTGCCCTGGAGGAGACAAGCAATGCAAGCTGATGTCTCGGGATAGGCCTGGTGACCTTCATTAACCTCCCTGGCGGTCTTCCCGAGACTGACTCGGGGTTAGATTTTCCTGCTACTATCGGTAACCCCGAGTCAGTCTCGGCTCGCCTCGCTGAATCCACAGGCACTTTTTACTTACCTTGTCCCTGGATCCAGCGATGCCACCGCACTGTGTGAGCGAGCGGGACCTCGCTCGATTCACATAGTGCCTCCGTGTGACGCCGATCTCCGTTCCCTGCGACGTTACGACGCACGGGGACGGAGAACGGCGCCAAATTCAAAAACGTAAACAAACACATTACATACAGTATACTGTAATCTTATAGATTACAGTACTGTATGTAAAAAAAACACACCCCCCCTGTCCCTAGTGGTCTGCCCAGTGTCCTGCATGTCATTTTATATAATAAAAAACCTTTTTTTCTCCCTGCAAACTGTAGATTGTCCATAGCAACCAAAAGTGTCCCTTTATGTCAAAAATAGTTTTAGACCAGCTAAAAAACAGCGATAATAAATTATAATCACTTGCAGAATTGTGCGATAGCGATTTGTGGGGAAATTCGTCATAAAAAAAAAAAATAATGACAGCAACAATTCTGCAACTGAGCAAATTTCAGTGATTTTAATTTGATTACATTATTGAATATTTTTTATTATAATTATATTATTATTTGTTATAATTATTTATAATTATTTATTATATTATAATTTATAATTTTGTTTTTTAAAAAATGTAATACCCGGGATGCCTATTAGAATCTTGTTTGGTCAGATTTAAGTGAGTTATTTCTAAAAATTACAGACCTACAATATAAAACGCCAAATTTCCTTGCAAATAATGGTACCGCTTTCAGCATGTTTTTTCTGAAAGAATCATACCGCCAGGGAGGTTAAAGAGTCACTAAAGGAATTTTTTTTTATCTAAATAGCTTCCTTTACCTTACTGCAGTACTGGTTTCATGTCCTTATTGTTAGTTTTTGCTTTGAAGTAGCTGTAATTCTGCTGTGATCTCCACACTTCCTGGTTGTCTGGCTCCTTATAACCATCATACTGGGAGCTTTCTCACGGTGGTCTAAACTGTCATTACTGTGTGTCTAAAACTCCTCAGAACCAATCAGATTCATTTTAAAAACAAAACACTGCCCTGGATTTGTTTGTTTTTGTTCTGTGTGTCTCTTTACTTCACATAAACATGAAACCAGTTTAAAAGTGAAAGTGAAACTAGAGGCACATTATATGATTGATTTGTATCTACTTTTAATCATTTTTAAAAGGAATCAGTTAACTTTTATGTCTCTATACCCTGTAAACAGTCATTTCAGCAAAAAAATTTTTTTCCTTTAGTGACCCTTTAAGGAAAAGGGATCCACTACGCAAATTGTTTTAAAGGCTCTTTTGCTGTAAGGCAGGAAGTTCGGGACTTCAAATCCTGTGGCAGAGGATTCCTGACTATCCATTCTGTGTTCTCAGACGGTCTGTGGCAGAGACTGTTTCTATACTGTCTATACTATGCATCTTTCCGGCTGCTAGGCCATGTGAGAGGGGTCTATCCGGGTGAACTATACCCACTCAGGAGTGAGTGACGAATATTGGAACTTTGAATACTTTTGTGCATTCTTTACCACGTACCTGAACTTTCCCCTTCTCTCTATACTCTCTACTTCCTTCACAATTTTTTTGCAGCAAAAATAAAACCGAACAGTTGAAGGTTTTACATCTTGTGTGGACTTTCTTCCCTAAACAACGAACTTAGAGGTAACGTGCAAAACCCAAAATCTAAACCAGCAGCTCCTTCGGGGGTAGTGCTACATATAAATAATACATTTGAAAATCGGATCTGAAGAAGCCCTCAATTTGGGTGAAACTCATCGATACATACAGGATTCACCAAATTAAATTTATATACTGTATGTGAATATGCATAAGATGCTATGCTTTTTAGAGCTTTTGTACCTTTATTGTTTTAAAGTGTATAAATAAATCATATTCATTTTACATCAATTTTCTTGTTTGAACAATTTTCATTATCTGGGCACTTTAAATCCCCATTTCTCATGAACCCCTTTACTTTTAGGAGATTTGCGGGAAACATTTTTATTTTTTTCAAATTGTTTATCCAGGATGCTCCCTCCTCATTGGCTGAGACTGTCAATCTCAGCCAGTGAGTCAATAAGGTGAGAGAGTTGGCGGGGTCGAGCCACGGCTGTGTGTGAATGGACACTTGTGAATGAGCCTGCTTGGGTGACTCCCTTACAGGCTGCTTTCTCTGGGGGCACTTGGCAGGAAGGAGGGGCCAAGAGGTGGGGAACCCGAGAAGAGGACTATCGGGGCAGGTAAGTATGACATGTTTGTTATTTAAAAAAAAAAAAAAAATCCTTTAATATCACTTTAAGTTTCTTTTTCCATCCGTGCAGCTTACAAGTAGCATAATGGGTTGTCCCAATATCGATACTACTTGTACTCGGGCAAATGCTCCGATGCTTAATCCGATACCTGCACAGTCAGGGGTGATCAGTGCGGCACTGGGAAGGAGTTACAATCACAGATCTCCCTGTATACATTTCAATAAAGCAGCTGACAGACGCTTCTCCACCTCTCCCTCCCGCGGCTTCCAGATGCTTTATTGAAATGTATGCAGGGAGATTGGTGATTGTAACTCCTCCCCAGCGCCGCAACGATCACCCCTGACTGTGCCCCATATCCTCCTCCAGTCCCCCTCCATGCTCCTCCAGTCCCCCTCTGTACTCCTCGGTCCCCCTCTGTCCTCGATTCGTCAGGATGAAGAACGGAGGGAGGAGACAGTAAATATGTAATTTACCGGCTCCTTCTTTTTCCGAATGCACAGTGATCACTGGCTCTGTTCATTCATAACTGTCACTGAGCATCACTGTGTTTACGATGCTTCAGTTTATGAATGGAGAGGAGCCGTTATCTCCTATCCAATCATCTTCAGTGCAGCTAAGGCTGCAGAGAAAGGGACTGGGGAATCTGTGTCCACAGTCCCTTTCTTTATCTCCAAAGGGAGATGTCAGTGGTCTGTTAAGACCCCTGAAATCTCACCAACAGGGCTATAGATTGGGATGGCATGTTACCTCTGTGAGTGTCTAGGGTAGACGATGAGAGCCTCAGCAAATGGACTGTTCACACAGCAGGTGTCTTGTGCTTTTATTTCACCAAACACGGTAAACAATACAACTTGAAGTAGATAGCAAAGGAGAAATAGCAGATTCAGGCTTAAAGTTACTGAAACAGTCCTGCTTCCAACGATACCTTATTTTCGTGGCCACTCCAGCCGGAGTGGGTATAGTGTACCTGGACAGGCCTCTCACACCGACCTGGCAGCCAGAGTATTACTCGGAACTTTGAGGGAAAATATCTCTGCCACAGACCCTCCCTAGCGCTTAGATCATGGAGACAATCCTCCTTGGTAGAATTTGCGCTTGAATTTTCCTCAGGTAGTTTTCAGTTAGGTCACCGACTGACAGGTTGCTGACATCCAACCTCTCAGTGTACGGTTACCTCGATCCCCGATGGATTCTCGAGGCCCTATTGGATTGCCTGCCTCTCTTGGCTCTCCTCAGGCTCACTCCCCACCGAACAGCACACTCGCTTGGGATCCTTTCCTCAGAATTTGGGGACCCAGTCGATCACTGGGGCCCCGCCACAACTTTAAATGTTCCGGGCCGACATGGTCCCGAAACCAGGAGCACCTCAACGCAACGCGCACCCCGGCCTGGTAGGCCATCTCGCCGGGGAGCCGTGATGTGTGGTCACCCTGAAGGTGGGTGCCACACCCGGAAAAAAGAACCCCGCCACATGGCGTCTGCTCCAGAAGTACCCTCCCCCAGCATGCCCCGCGAGGAAAAAACCCTCCTGATTGGCTGCTGGCAAGAGGCACCCCAGTCTGGACTCCACTGGTGCCACCTGTATAGCCCCCCGGCAACAGCAGAATGAGCCCACAGTACAGCCCAGCTGAAACAGAGACCCAATTTAGACAAATAAACTGGATGAGAGCTAACTAACTCTCTCATCCCCCTTAAATTTAAAATAGCACCGGTACTGAAAGTACACAGGCGCTACATAAATAAAAAAAAAAAATACTGACACAGTCCGCACGTCATCAGTGCTGCATATTAGTGCCGCTGTCACATGACATTAATAAAGTATCGGTAATCGGTATCGGCGAGTACTTGAAACAAGTATCAGTACTTGTACTTTGTCTTAGAAAAATGGTATCGGGACAACACTATATTTAGATGAAGTGTATTTTGCCAAGTTTGGTGGATGAGTTTGTTTTGTCCAAGTTCTTGCACAGCAGAGGCCTCAAGTAGCCTTTTTCCTCCCGGACAAGCAGCCTGCCAGAAATCCAGCACTTTTCCTTAAGCAGTAACTTTGATTTAAATGATCCTTGAGAGAACCCCAGTTATCTCTAGTCATAAAACCTCTCACATCTGTTTTTTTGTTTTATTTCTGACAAATGGAGCAAAAACATAGATATATTGCATTTTTTTCCGACCACAGCCAGCAGGAGGAGGAAAAAAAAAGGCTGTTAAGTCATTGGAGTGGAAATGATTTAGTGAAAGTCAGAAAAGTTTATTGTGTGTCCAGAGCATTCCTATATTTTGGTTGGGTGTCTGACTGTAAATCCATTGGGGTGCAATGATGTATACCGGGCGATGGGCGAGGGGCCAGGACTTTTCATTGTATATTTACAGCATGCAGTTATATTTCTGTGTGTATCACTTTTATTTTCCAACAGATATTCACAAAGTGAAAGCAATAAAGATAACGCTGGATGTAAAACTCCAAGGACACTTCTACTGCAAACGTCATTTATTTACAAGATGCTTTTTTTAGTCCACGGTTTTTAGTGACATTTCCCTTTGATTTTTTTTTTGACATAATGGCCCGGATTCTTAAAGCACTTACGCCAAAGTATCTTTATATACGCCGCGTAAGTGCACTGATGCGCCGTCGTACCTATGCGCCTTATTCCTAATGCAAGATACGCCTGAAATGTGGCTTCATCCGACCGACGTAAGTTTCCTACGCCGTCGGAGCCTAGGCGCATGCAAATGACCGAGATACGCCGATTCACGAACGTACTTGCGCCCGTCGCAGTAGTATACGCCGTTTACGTAATTGTAGGTCTGGCGTAAAGTTATTCCACCTAGAGGAGGCGCATCCCATGCAAAGGTATGGACAACGGAACAGCCGTCGTATTTTACGTAGTTTACGTAGGACTACGTGAATAGGGCTGGGCGTAGGTTACGTTCAGTGATTCAACGTATCTTAGGCGTTAGGTGCGACGTGATTCTGAGCATGCGCACTGGGAAGCGCCCACGGGACGGCGCATGGGGTCACGGGTCATTTAAATGGATCACGCCCACTTCCTTCCTACTTTGAATTAGGCGGGCTTACGCCGGCCAATTTACGTTACGCCGGCGCAACGTTGGGAGCGAGTGCTTTGTGAATACTGTTCTTGCCTCACTAATTTACGTCGGCGTAGCGCATATGAGATGCAATACGCCGGTCTACAGTTGCGCCGCTCTCTGTGAATCCGGGCCCATGTCCTTATATTGCTCATTGTACCACCTTTTTATTTACATTTTCAAATATTTATGGAATTATAAATACACTATATTACCAAAAGTATTGGGACGCCTGCCTTTACACGCACATGAACTTTAATGGCATCCCAGTTTTAGTTTGAAGCATTCAATATTGAGTTGGCCCACCCTTTGGAGCTATAACAGCTTCAACTCTTCTGGGAAGGCTGTCCACAAGGTTTAGGAGTGTGTCTCCCCCAGCTCCTATGCATCTAAGAACAGAGGGAATGTGATCCCTTTTAAAAAAAAAAGGGGGGGGGGGGGAAGGGAAAGGTATTTACGTTTTTTTTATATCTATACACAAATGTTTTTCCTTTCGTTTCAATTTCTGAAATGGTTGTTTTACAAGGTGATCGTTTACAATCACTTTAACGTTATTGCTATGACATGAGGATGAAAAACATCTTTTGTAAGGCCTCGTACACATGACCGAGTTTCCCGGCAAAAACCACCAACTTGCTGGGATTTTTTTCTTGCCGAGGAAACCGGTCGTGTGTACATTTTTTGATGAGGAAACTGTTGAGGATCCTGTCGAGCCAAAAAGAGAGCATGTCTTCTTTTTCCTCGATGGGAATGGAGAAACTTGCCTTGTCGAGTTCCTCGACAGCCTAAGAAGGAACTCGACGAGGAAAACGATGTGTTTCGCCCGTCAAGTCGTGTGTACGAGGCTTCACAGTATGGGCTGAGACAGGTCCTCTTTATGGAGAGATCTGGGGTCTATTAGACCCCAAATCTCTTCTCTGGTCTCCAATGCGGCCGATGAGACTCAGGTCAGTCTGATTGGCTTTCCTGGCCACTAATGGACTGGTAAACAAAAATCCTGAACCACAAGTCCAGGGTCACAGAGATGTTGGAACAATGTCAGTTCCCCTCTCTCTGTGTAAAGACGCAGTCACCTTGCTCCACGATTGGACGGCAGAGCTTGGGAAAGGCGGCGGGAGGGGGACCCCTTCCACTACCCACAGAAGTGATCGAGCAACTGAACATGGAATTGCCGGCTGCAGATTTTGATATCGGGTTGATACCAGATGCAGGCAGTATCCCAGTATAACAACTTAAATCTAAGGAAGTCCAGCAGTACTGAAGTGGTTTCATGCACACTGCAGCTGTCAAACTCCCATTTTACCGGCGTTTGACTTTTTTTCTGCTCTCAAATGTCCCTCTGTGTTAGCCTATGTGTAAATAAGATACTGCAATACCTATTTTGGTGTGTTTTATAGCGGTCACATGACATTAAATAAAAAAAGAGTGCCAAACAATTGTCTCAAAAGTCCTTAATTCTTTATTGTTGATAGCAAAGTGACAAGAGGAAGAACAATGGTCGCCGACACATTTTGATGATCAGGAAATATTCCTTCATCAGGGCTATAATAAGATTAAAATAAACATTTTTATAGCCTTGATGGAGCCAAAATGTCCTTATTCTGCCTCAAAGACGCTCATGTACTTTTTTGAGCTTCATGTGACAGGAACCACAATGTTCAGGCGTGAACAGGCACAAAGAGAATACATGGATTATTCATCTTTAGCGTTGTGCGTCAGGAACTGTTGGCCAAGACTCTCAAGTGTGAACATGGGGCTAGCAGAATGACAAAGGAAGTTAAATGATGTACATGGTCTTTATCATTTTTTGAATCCCCTCTGGCCCTGTTCGCACCCGTGAATTTAAGGTGTGGTGGGTAGAAATAAACCCTGTTTATTGCATCTTTGATGTAATGGCGTCCCTAGGGTGGGCCCTGCCCCCCCCCCCCCCCAATTTTTTTAAAAATGTTTTTGTATTTTGTTTGGGCCGCCGCTGGAGTAACACAGAGGGAGAGTGTCCCCAGCAGCTTCTGCGGGATATTCCTCCCCCTCCCTCTGCTCGCTGACACTGCATAATGCGAGCGCTCACACAACCACAGCCGCCCGATCTGCTCCTTCCCCTGCATCCTCATTGGCACGGAGAGGAGCGAGTTGCAGGAAGGACTCCACGAGCACTGTGGGGGGGGGGGGAGAGGGGGGCCCAAGCCTTCATCTCAGTTACTGAAAAAACTGACTGATTTCTCCCATCCTTAGGACAGGAGAACCAGTCTGTAAATTCCGAGAGTGGTGACTGCAAGCTGAGCTGAGTGTCAGTCTATGACACTCTTTCACAGCCCAGCAAGTCCAGCCACCCCCCTCACTCTTCTCATATACGAGCAGGGAGGAATACAGCTCCTCCTCCTCCTTCCAGTCCCGCCCACACTATCCCAGTGTGCTGTATCTGAAGAGAGGGGATGTGTGGGCGGGAAATATGAAAATCAGCAGCATTCCTGGCTGTGTCTGAATGATGCCTGAGATTCTAGCCTGGACCGTGGGTAAGTGTGTGCACTGCAGACTGCAGTACACTGTAATCACTGAACTGCATTATCTCCATCCCTTCTCTCCCCCATCTCACTCTCCTGTTCTTCCAAGACATTCACAATTTAGTTTCACTTTCAGTTAGGCAGGTAAGAGTCAATGGATCTAAAACCACACAGGTGCTAAAGGAAATCAATTTGCAGTTGAAAGCCATAATTCACTATTCATTATGGTCTTATATAACACTGGCGCAGTGAACCACAGAGATTACTGAACACATCATGTCCTGTCCTCAGGACCGTATTTACCATAATGGCAATCATGGGTCATGGGCCAGTGCCTAGGGAAGCAGGGTTAGAGTTAGTAAGTATCAAAATACACTGCGATAACGTTTTCTTCATTATTTTCCTCCTAAAAATTCAACAAGAGCATTGGATGGTAAGGGATGCTGAGAAGAGTTAAAAAGAAAGCTCCATTTTAGAGACATCAATAGGGCAGCAGGATGTCTAAATATGTTCCTTCCTGCTCTCATGGAGCAAACGGTCTAATGCCCTTACCCCAGACACCCACAAAAGAAGGCCAATCTGAATAAAAACCAATAGCAAAAACCTAGCAATAGGTTGCCATAAAGAAGCCCACGCTAACTATGCTTATCATGTCTTTGGTTGGAATTAGCCCAATAATTCTAATAAGTTGACAATAGGGCTATCCAATTACACATTGTGGAAAACATGTCAAGTGTAGAAATCCTGCACTCATTTAGCTGCTTTCAGAAAGAATTAAAAAAGCGTTTGAGACCCATGACAACAGTTTATGTGAGATGTCATGGGACCTGTTTTGCACATCTTTGCCAGGAGTGTGTTTTGAACACCCGAGCACCCAAATTCTCGAAACACCATCCAAAGGCTTTCACAGAAACCCTATTGTATTTATGGTACATTGGTTTAAAGCAGCCATTCTCAATCAGGGTTCAGTGGAACCCTAGGGTTCCTTCAGAAGTTGCTAGGGGTTACTTAAGCTGTGTGTAACGTACCTGATGGTGGAGCCTGAAGCATCAAGGAAGGTCTTGCTTACAGCCCTGGCTCCAGAGTTCCTGATAAGGTGACAGGGAATGCCAAGGCATAAGGTGACACAAGTGCCTGGTAAGTCTCTCACTGGCTGGCGCTGGTGTATGACTGGAACACAGGGATCACAGGCAGGGAAGAGCACGGACAGCAGGTGCAGTAGATATGTATCAGTCACAAGACAGGGTCAGGCAGTCTGGGTCATCAACTAGCAAAGAGATAAGGTTCAGGCGGCAGGCAGGAGAGTAGTCAGGAATCAGGCAAAAAGTCGGTAACATTAAGGCAGATGAGGAGAGGGATAAGGCAGAGGTGAAGTCCACAGGCAAGTCAGGGGTCAGTGGTCAGGAGCAGGATCAGGAGTCAGCAGAAGGACAAGGTTGGAAACAGATAAGCAATACAGGAACAGATACTCAAATACTTCAGAAACACAATAGACCAAACGGCACTGACTCCAGGCACTAGTGCAATTTAAATAGCCCGTTAAATAGCCCGCCTGACGTTTTTGCGCATTCGCCAATCTGTTCGTGCACGTGCGCCTCTGAGTTGGCCATGAACCAGTCTTCTGTGGAATGCACCTTTCCTGATACTGTGGCTAATTGACTAGGGGAAAAGGTTACTGCTGAGGGGCAGTGACAGGGCGGACTTTTAAGGCAAGACGGGAACAAAGGATTTAGAAAAAATATAATTTTAATTACAAAAGATACAGTAAGATATCTTACTGTATCTTTTGTAATTAAAATTATATTTTTTCAAAATCCTTTGTTCCCGTCTTGCCTTAAAAGTCCGCCCTGTCACTGCCCCTCAGCAGTAACCTTTTCCCCTATTCAATATTACACATGTTGGCAAATGTGAGTGCTTTTTTGTTCCCCTTCCCTCCTTTTTGGATGTGGCTAATTGACCTCCAATTTGATAGTGCATGGAGGTCAAAGCCACATGGCAGAGCCAGTTACAGGATACCAATGATCTTTTTTTTTTTTTAACCAATGATCTTTTTTTTTTAACCAATGATCTTTTTAGCTGCCTGTAAGGATTGAAGTCTGGCCACCACTGTAACAGGAGTTTTCTTTCCACTGGCCACCAATGTAAGGGGTGCTTTTCCCACTCACCTGCAATTAATTGGTTTTAGCAGGGGTTCCCTGAGAGGGTTCCTGTAAGGGAAAAAAGTTGAGAAAGGCTGGTCTAACGCAGGGGTCTACAGGCTTTCCAAAAAAAATAGAAAATGTCTTCAATGGCCAGAGAAAGGCTAACAAAGGGCTGCATCCAACTCACAATTTGGAGACCACAGGTCTAAAGAAATTTTAACAGTAACATCTTCTTCAAAACTGATTAAACTGCATTATAAAAACCAACACAAATGACTGAACAGGAAGCTAAAACATAAAGAATAAATTTTATTTTTTGCCCCTGTAGTGTTTGTCAGGTTATAACAGCACAGTAATACTTGTCATGGTTTCAGCCGTGTTAATCTACCTCTTTTATAACAATTTGATGGATCCCATTAAACTAACATACGAGTAACTTTTAAAGGATCTACTTCTAACATTCCCAGATATGTTTTTAAAGAGAAACTTCAGATTTGTTAAAAAAAATATATATATATATATAACTACTACAAAAATAAACACTTTACTTCTCCAAATGCAATTTCTTACCCCCATGGCAACAGTACTAGTTGTAGTTGACATTTTCTATACTGTACTTCTCATCCCTGTGCTTTTTGCAGTTGGCTCACCCCTTTTCCCACAAACCTTTACAGTCATTAATTTATTAATTGCAGGTGTTTATATAGTGCTGACAATTTACACATCACTTTACATACTGTAATATCAGTCCCTGCCCTCAAGGAGCTTACAGTTTGAGGTTTATATCTTACATTCATACATACACATACTAGAGCCAATTTAGACAGGAGCCCATAAACCTACCAGCATGTCTTTTGAGTGTGGAAGGAAACCAAAGTACCTGGAGGAAACCCATGCTAACACAGTGAGAACATGCATACTTCATACAGAGTGTATCCTGGCCAGTATTTGAACCAAGAACCTCATTGCTGCAAAGAGAATGGCTAAGCTACTATGATTTAGGTAAATTTACAGATACCCCTTCAATGTTCTGCACCATGGGCCTTTTTCTTGGGTACACATTTGTTAATAATGCTGTATGCCCAATAGGAGTGCAGTATGTCTAATTACAATACTACCTCTAATTCTGTAAACAAATTGGGCAGACTCCCAATTCAAATATACCAAAATGGCCTGTTTCAATATCTCCACCCGACCTTCACCCTCCCACCACTCTCTCTTTCATTCTACTCCTATTGCCCTCCTCTCGAACAATTGGATACTTTTTATTTGAATTACCTTTTTTTCAGAAACATTTGCCACACTAATGGATTTATTTGTCCGCTGCCTTCATCACACATCTCAGGAGACCTTGGGGTACATTACACGGCAGTGCGTCATCGGAGAGCTAGCTGTCTCTTAACTGGTTCTTGCAGCCAACCCCCTGTTGACATGCCACAGTGTCGGTGCATGGGAGCCGACTGCAAGAACCCAAGCGAAACAGCTGCTCCCCTGATGATATCAGAAAGGAAGTTGGATCTACAGTGGTGAAACAGCGGATAACTACACCATTGGATTGCTGAGCATGCTAGTATGATTTTGTACATAGCCTAGTTTAAACAGTAAGGTGGGGGGAAAAAATAGGGGATGAGTAAAGTTCCAAAATGCACACATACCATATAATTTACCCAAAGGGAATTACTATTTTTCTTAACAAAACTGAAGTTTCACTTTGAACACACCCATGCCTAGATTTAGCTTTAGATCTTTAATAACATTCATGTAACTTGGCCGTGTGATCTCTTTTAGTGGCCATTTCATATTAAAGAAGGCTTAAAATCATCAAAAGATAATATGAGTGACTGGCACCAGATTTTCAAAAATAAAATATGAAACAGAATTTCTGTGCACCTTGCAAGTTTCATAAGAGGCAAGCTTAGCTGTCCATCCTATTCGCCAACGCTTCAGTTTGGCCTTGACAATTGTCCATTTTTTTTTTAATTCCATCCCATCTCAGTTTGGAAGAGTTTTGGGCAGAACAGTCTATAGCCAGATATATTGTGTTTCCAGATCCAGAGCATTTAAAAAGTCCAATGTTTAGGTCTTGAGGGAGGCAAGGGTCAGAAAGTCCACTGGGTGCGAGGCAGAGGGTAATGTGTCTGAATGGTATGTCCCATAGAGAAGGCCACAGATTGAGTTCAGGGTACATACACATGAGTCCTTTTGAACTTAGCATCAATTCAGCATGTTTTCCCTAAACTTAAAGGGGTTGTAAAGACAAAAATATTTTCCTCTTAAATTAAAGTCTGACAGTAGCTGATAAAGTAAAAAGTAATGTTTTTTATTATAAGTAGTTTGATACCTGTTGAAATCGAGCCGTTTTATTCACCTCCAGCACTCCTGAATCGTTATTCTCACTGACTTTCTGGTTTGCGGTGCGCATTCATTCTTGCTACATCACGGCCTAATGGGAACTACAGTTCCCATTAGGCTTAGCCTCCATGCCTGTGAGGGATAAGAGAGCATCTTCATGCAGGGCTGTAGTCATAGGGCACATTCTGCTTTCCACCATGCAAAACGGCTCAGATGCTGGTGGAAAGCAAGAAGAGGAGTGACAGGAAATGGCATTTTCAAACCTGGATTACTGTATTTTGGAGGTCAAAAGGAAAAACGAGGTAAGTGATATTTAAATGCTCTAGCTTACAGCAATCAATTGATCTAAAAGAAACGAACCTTTAGTGTTCCTTTAAAGGGGAATTTAAAGATAAACTCAAGGAAAACTGTTTTTTTTAGTTAGATGGGGCCAACATAGCTACTTCTAATGATTGCAATTCAACATCCAGATGGCTGCTGGGGATAACCAAAGTGTCAGGCCCCGTACACACGTCCGAGGAACTTGACGTGCCAAACACATCGAGTTCCTCGTCGAGTTCTGTGTTGAAGCCGCCGAGGATCTCGGCGGGCCAACTTTCCTCATTGAACAACGAGGAAATACATGTTCTCTATTTGGCCCGACGAGTTCCTCGTCGGCTTCCTCGATGAAGAGTGTACACACGACCGAGTTTCTCGGCAGAATCCAGCTCCGATAGAGTTTCTGGCTGAATTCTGCCGAGAAACTCGGTCGTGTGTACGGGGCCTAAGTGTTATGCCGAGTACAGACGATAAGAATATCAGACGATTTTTTTTTTTTACATGCTAGTCTATCGAAAAAACCAATGGGTTACTAAAGTTATTAAAATTCAGAATGTAACTTTGGAAGTTATGCAATGTGTTGTATTTTATTGTAATGTGTTCTTTAATTTCAGAGCATGCGTGGTCTTGGTCTTCTGATTTTTTTTCAGTTTAATACTGTAATAATTAATTGAAAATCGTAGGATCTGGTATTGTAGGACAAAAATATGTTTGTTCCTTTAGATAATTTCACATAAACTGTCGTGATCGGCTCTCGAAAGCTGTGTACTAACGATCAGAATATCATACGATCGCATCGAAAACTATATTTTTCGTCCAACTTTCTCATCGTGTGTACTAGGCATATGTCTGTTCCCATAGGCGTGCGCACAGGGTGTGCCAGGTGTGCCCAGGCACACCCTAATCACCCTGTGCAACACAGATTCCCCCTAATGCCCTGGTTCCCCCCTCCTTCCCCCTGCAGCGCTTCCAGCTTCCCTAGTCTCCTCTCCCTCCAGCTGTTGCTGCAGGGGTGTTTTAGGATGAGTGGGGGAGGGGGCTGGTAAATATGTAACTTACTGGCCCCTTCCCTTTCATCGTGAGTGATTGGTGCTATGTGTTTGATCTTTGGCGTGCACACCCAAATGCAATAGGCTGCGCACACCTATGTCTGTTCCACATATAGTCTGAGCTGTAATCTTCTGGGCAGTGCCTCAGCAACTTCCTGCAGTGAGTGTAGCAGGTCGCTTCTTTTCAATGGATACAAGATGTACTGTGATTGGACAAGTGTAGTGTGTGAACTTCATCTGCTACTCCTTGTCCAATCACAGAATGGCTTGTATGTATTGAAAATAATACAAGGCGTTTTTAAAATAGAGGTGATGGTGAGTGAGCAACCTGTTATACTCACTGTATCGGATCGAAAATTGCTGCAACACTGCCCAGAAGACCACAGCTCAGAATGTACGTGACATGGACCACCACTGATGATTTCAGCTTTCCCAGCACCTCTCCAGATGTTACATAGAAACATAGAAGAGTCATGGTATAAAAAGACCAAGTGGGCCATCAAATCTACCTATATATATATATATATATATATATATATATACACACTGTATATCGAAAGCATGTTTGAATCCACTTACTGTTGACTGACTCACTGCCTCGGCTGGAAGTTTATTCTAAGCATCAACCACTCTTTCGATAAAATAATACTTTCTAAGATTAGTTTTGAACTTTCCTCCTGCTAGTAGAAGTCATGTCCCTGTGTTCTTTATCTGAGCTTCATATTGAAAATGCCGCCCCCTGAACCTTCTTCAAGCCCATAGCAATCATAATGCTGTGTACACACGCCCGGAATTTCCGACAACAAATATTCGAAGAGAGCTTTTGGTCGGAAATTCCGACCGTGTGTAGGCCCCATCAGCTGGTTCTCAAATTTTCCTACAACAAAATACGTTCTCGTAAATTCCGGTCGTGTGTGGACAATTCCGATGCACAAAATTCCAAACATGATCTGAATCAAGTACGAGACGGAAGTGCTCGGTCTGGTAAAATTAGCGTTCGTAATGGAGATAGCACATTCATTGTGCTGTAACGGACTGAAAAGCATGAGGCTGAAAAGCGCAAATCTTCTCTCACCAAACTTCTACTGACATGTCTGGTATTGAACTTCCCTTTTCTAGTGCCGTCGTACGTGTTGTCCGTCACCGCGTTCTTGACGTTCGGAATTTCCGACAACATTTGTGTGACCATGTGTATGCAAGACAAGTTTGAGCCAAATTTGTCCGATCGTCTATACACGGCATTAGAGGTAACAACGCTGGCCCACCCTCTGAAAAATGATTCTTTCCCGGAGTTCCGCTTCATGCTATTGCACCTTGGACAGGCAAAGATTATCAGTTCTGGTTGCATGTGTGTGTCTTACAAAAACATACAGCATGTGGCTCATTTTAAATATGTGGCTCATACTTAGCATGACTTCTAGCAGATTCAGCAGGAATCAGTCGATATTCAAGTCGCATATGGCCAATCTTTAAACCTTACTTAGCGTGCCTTCACTTTAAATGCGAGGAAAAAATATATCTGATGCTAGGTCCACTTTGGTTCGGTCCCTGTTGTTGGACAGGAGATCTGCGTTCTGTAGAATTTAATGTATGCACTTGCAATGAGCTGTCCCTCCCATGTGCTCATTTTCTCTTATTATAAATCAGTAAACTTCATGACGTTTTTCTGCCTTTATTTTGCTATGTATACATACACAGGGCCATCGGCTACCCTGGGCTTCTGGCTTTCACAGTACCTTTAGGGAAGGTTGTAGTAACCTCTCAGTTTCGGCATTAGTATTCAAGTCTCAATGATAGCCGGATCACAAACCCAGAGACAGCTTGAAAACAGCATGTGGCTTCCCCATATGTTTGCAAATGCATAGAGAGACGTCTGCTTTTCTCATAACGGCAGAAGCAGGTTTAAATAACGCCCTTTTTCGCTGGTTAGCAGAGCTGTGTTCTGGGGAAATAAGGATGCAATAAATATGATATTCTGTGAATCAGTCTTACATAAGGCTTGGCTTTCTCAGGAGAACAAGTCCAGCAAATTAGGACAATCAACACAAAGCTTCAGTAAATCTTTGGCAAGACAGCAGAACATCAAACTAAGTGTGCGATGAGGTGACATGAAGATATCCGGCCTAACGGAGGAGGTACAGCGAGATAAAACTGAGCAGCCCGGTTGGCCTTTCAGCATCTCGGTGCTTGAGTTCTCTATCCAGATGTCTTTGTAAGGAGTCTCTGCCAAAAGCCGTCTTCAGAATTTACCATCCATGGCTGGCCGCGTGGAGAACCCTCGCTGGTAGGGATGTGAGGAGCAGATGTTACCGCATATCACTCCTAGGAAGAAAACAGATGGTTACACAAGTTTCCAGGTGGATCAAGAAGATGAAAATACATCTAAAGAGTCAGTCCAGCCAAAAGTAATATATTAATCCTAGTTGTAACTCAGTGGGCTGAGTATTTTATGCCTTAGATCAGATTTTCTCAACCTCGGTTCTGTGGAACTCCAGCGTTCCTCTAAAGCAGGGGTGTCAAACTCAATTTCATTGTGGGCCGCATCAGCATTATGATTGCCCTCAAAAGGGCCGGTTGTATCTGTAAGATTAGATGTCCAGCGCATCCCCTCCCCTTACATTAGATGTCAAGAGCCACCCTACCATCAGAAGTTGAGTCCCCCACTCTCCCTTACATCACAGTGCTCCCCCCTTTCCTTATGCTGCTTCTGGGAAGAAGATGGATGTATTGCTTGAAAGCAATAAGTAAGGGTCTGGAGAAGAACCAGATGAGGGCTGGAGCTCTCCTGCAGCTGTAGGAGAGGTGCGAGGGCCATATGAAATGGCCTGGAGGGCCGGATTTGGCCCATGGGCCTTGTGTTTGACACCTGTGCTCTAGAGGTTATTAGGGGCTCCTTGAACAAATTAACCATTTCTTCATCTTAGAGAAGTTCCCACTGACACCAGTAAACTGTGATGAGGCATTTTTTCTATTGACCATTAAGATAAGGAGAATGTTTTCATTTTTACCATCACACTAATGTGAAAAAAAGAATATGGTGCCACTAGGGTTGCCACCTGTCTGGGATTCAACCGGACATTCCGGGTTTTTAAATATTGTGTCCTTAACCCAAGACCCACATAATTTAGGTCACAGTGCGCTTAAATCCTCTTTTTTAGGGGTATTCAATAGGCTTTAGGTCACTCTCACAGGTCCAAGCCATTATTCATCATGCCAACCACTGTAAGTGTGTTCCCCTTTAAGGGATCCAGGTCCCGCTTGGCCATTAGTATATGCTCAGAACAAATACAGAACCACCATAGTGTAGTACTCAAAATGAACCCATTTACCCAAAGCAGTATAGCATTCACATCAATACGCGGGATACCGCAAATTCCTTGTCGGTACTTCACTTCCGGTTACAGTTTGTGCAATGACACAAACCACCTGGATCCAGGTGAAGGGAAGGGAGTAACCGCTCCAGGTGGGTGTGTTGTAAAAATCTGCACCGGTTCAGGAAATCAAGGGTGCTGGCAATGCAAGAAGCAATTGATATAAGGAAAGACGGGATGGACAGCTGTTTCACACTCCGATTAGTGCTTAATCATGGTTGCCATCGGAGTGTGAAACGCGTAGGCTGTTTTCCCTGTGTTCTGCTTGTTTTGTAGTGCATTTTTTATCCATTTTTTACAATAAAGACAACCTTATGTTTTTTTTTGGAGTGCGGCTGTCCATCTCCATCTCGAGGGAATGTACATTGAAACCGAGTATTAATATGTATGCTATACTGCTTTGGACTATGGTGGTTCTGTATTTGTTCTGAGCATATACTAATGGCTAAGCGGGACCTGGATCCCTTAAAGAGGAAACACACCTACAGTGGTTGGCATGATGGATAATGGCTTGGACATGTGAGAGTGACCTAAAGCCCTGAAAAGTATGATTTAAGCGCACTGTGACCTAAAATATGTGGGTCTTAGCTTGATGGTGAGGGCACAAGTGTTTCAGATGCTTGGTGTGTAGCAGTGTGTAGCACTGGAGTTGTGGCATCACATTCTAATGGTAAAAGGACTATTAGGACTCTTAAACTACGTGCATTATTACTATATTTCATATTAAGTTTTGAATTGTTTTGTACACTTTTTGTTTCAGTTTTGGTTGGTATAATTAGTTTAGCAGCGTGGCACCAGATTATTATTTTATGCAAGTGGATGTTTAAAATAAAATAGGAAACTTGTTTTTTTTATGCTATTAGAGGATTGGCAGAGCACGGGTAATTTTTTTTTATATAATACATAACACTGTGAACTGTACATATGGTGATTATTAGAAGGGTTTTCCCAAGACCTGAAGATTCTTTCAAGGGTTTTCATGTGTTATACATGTTGAGAAAGGCTGTCTTAGATACGCCAACAAAATGGGGGTTATTTACGAAAGGCAAATCCACTTTGCACTACAAGTGCAAAGTGTACTTGAAATTGCACCGAAAGTGCACTTGGAAGTGCAGTCGTAAATCTGAGGGGTAGATCTGAAATGAGGGGAATCTCTTTTGATTTTATCATCCAATCATGTGCAAGCTAAAATGCTGTTTTTTTATTTTCCTTGCATGTCCCCCTCGGATCTACAGCGACTGCACTTCCAAGTGCACTTTGCACTTGTAGTTTGCACTTGTAGTGCAAAGTGGATTTGCCTTTAGTAAATAACCCCCAATATGTTCATGTTGACGTTCTTCCTGGGAGTTTTGTGTGTTCAGACCCAGGAACATGTCCACCTTTGTATGTTCCAGCTCCCCTTCTGTTACATTCCTCATAATATAAAAATACAGCATTGACGCTTACTATAATGTACAAAAAAGGGTCCATACTAATACTGCCCACAATAAGACAACAACATGCAAAAGTAATGATGCATGCAGTCCTTCAAGTAATTTTCCAGAGATTGCAGCCAGACTGTTTGATATCACCCTTGTGACTTTCTGGAGCTAGCTTAATCAATGGGGTGAAAAGTGGTAACTCAGATAGTTGGACCTAAAAGTTTTATGGGTCAGTGTGCCATTGTTGTAATAAAGAGGATTCCCAGGTCATCTTCAACCTCTGGAAACCTATGAAAACGGATCCAAACACTCTATATCACGTGTGGTCCCTCCTGCTCCTCCTTGGCAGCTTGGAAGATGTTTGGACAGCAGTTGAGGCTGTGCACAGTGCGGCACTTTAACCATGCAACAAAAGCATAGTGCCCTACAAAGTCTGGATCCAAATTATTGGTGAGATATCACTTTGTACCTATGGTTATCAGCAGGTTTGCTCCAGAAAGACAAGAGGGTGATATCTGGTGGACCCCAGACTTTAAGGCCTCGTACAGACAAGCGGATATCCGATGAAAACGGTCCGCCGGACCGTTTCCATCGGATATGTCCGCTGGCGGATTTTGATCTGATGGCTGTACACACCATCAGATCAAAATCCCTGCAGAAAACATCCGCGGTGATGTGGCGATGACGCGGCGATGTGCGCGACCCTGGAAGGTAAATACTTCCACGCATGCGTCGAATCACTTCGACGCATGCGAGGGATGGGGATCGGGCGGACTTATCCGGTGAGTCTGTACAG
This sequence comes from Rana temporaria, assembly GCF_905171775.1. Classification (NCBI taxonomy): domain Eukaryota; kingdom Metazoa; phylum Chordata; class Amphibia; order Anura; family Ranidae; genus Rana; species Rana temporaria. The sequence goes on from NC_053489.1 coordinate 612,335,192, forward strand.
ACGACCGGATAAGTCCGAAGGACAGGATTCCAGCGGATAGATTTCTTAGCATGCTAAGAAATTTTTATCCGCTGGAAATCCGTCGGCTGGATTTTTATCCGCTGGAAAATGTCCGCTCGGGACTACACACGACCGGATCTGTCCGCTGGAACTGATCCGCGGAAAAATCCCAGCGGACAGATCCGGTAGTGTGTACCGGGCCTCAGGGCTCTTTCACACGGAGCGGACCGTTTCTGGGTCCGCTCCGTGTGTCTCCGTCGGCTCAGCGGGGATCCCCGCTCAGCTGTCGGCGGATAGGGCGGTCCCCGCACACATTGCAGGGACCGCCCTGTCTCAGCTCCGCTCTGCCCTATGGGGAACCGGATGCAGACGGACCGTCTGTCCGTCTGCATCAGTTCCGTTCCGCCGGACGAAAAAAAAAATAGGGTTTTCTTCCGTCCGAAAACCGGATCCCGACGGACGCGGACGCTAGCGGATGCTCCATCCGCTAACGGACGCGATCCCATAGGGATGTATTACAAGTCCGTTAACGGACTTGTAAAAATGGACAGGCGGAGCGGACGTCTGAAAGGGGCCTTAGAGGTCAATATACTCTTGTTGCACGGTCAAAGAGCCACCCAGTGCATGCTTTTAGCTCCTGGCCAGATGTCTTCCAAGCAGCAGGGAAGGAGCAGGAGGCTGCGCTGGATGTACAGTGTTTGGTGCTATCATAGAGGATTCCAGAGGCTTATTGTACCAGAATCTGTGAGATGCTGGTTGGAGATGACCTGCACATCCTCTTTATTACACCAAAATCATATGGACCTATAAAACTTTGGAGTCCAATTATCTGGTAAGTTATCACTTTTTACTCTATGGCAGTGTTTCTCAACCTCAGTCCTCAAGGCGCCCCAACAGGTCACGGTTTCAGGATTTCCCTCAGATGATAATTACTGTGGTAATTACTAAGGCAGTGAAACAGATCAAAAGAATGGAAAGCCTGAAAACATGACCTGCTGGGGCGACTTTAGGACTGGAGCTGAGAAATACTGCTCTACGGTCGTTACATTTGCTCCAGGAAGTCACAAGGATGATATCTATTGGTATCAGTGGCGGTGCTTCCATAGTGGGCGCAGAAGTGCCGCCCCCTCTCTCCTGCACGCACCCGTCACTCAACACTAGATATATTCATGCATTGCATGAATATATCTATTGTCGCCGCTGCTGCCTACTATTCAGGTGTCCAGCCCCCTGTTGAGCGCCGGCCATCTGAATAACAGCGGTGGGTGTGTTTTTGAAGTGCCTGATTAGAGCCAGAGGCTCTGATAGGCTTCCCGATTAGAGCCTATGGGCTCTAATCGGCTTCCAAATGGTTAAACAGCAGGGAATCGCTTCCCCAACACTGACACGCCTCTCAGCCAATCAGGCGCACCGGGTCTGGTTACTGGTCACCTGATTGTCTGAAGGGACATTGAGGATGGGAAAAGACATTGAGGGAGCATTAAGGAGGATGGCGCTGGCCTGAGGAAGGTAAGTGCCGGGCTGGGGGGAAACTGGCTGCATTTGGGGACAAACTGGCGGCATTTGAGGGGAACTGGCTGCATTTGAGGGGGCAAACTGGCTGCATTTGAGGGGGAAAACTGGCTGTATTTGAGGGGGCAAACTGGCTGCATTTGAGGGGGCAAACTGGCTGCATTTGAGGGGGCAAACTGGCTGCATTTGAGGGGGCAAACTGGCTGCATTTGAGGGGGCAAACTGGCTGCATTTGAGGGGGCAAACTGGCTGCATTTGAGGGGGCAAACTGGCTGCATTTGAGGGGGCAAACTGGCTGCATTTGAGGGGGCAAACTGGCTGCATTTGAGGGGGCAAACTGGCTGCATTTGAGGGGGCTTAATACACAGCACACTGTTTGAGATTTACTAAAACTGGAGAGTGTAAAATCTAGTGCAGCTCTGCATAGAAACCAATCAGCTTCCAGGTTTTATTGTCAAAGCTCAATTGAAAAAGCTGAAGTAAGAAGCTGATTGGTTACTATGCACAGCTACACCAGATTCTGAGTGCTCCAGTTTTACAAAATCTCCCCCACTGTGTACAATCTAGTGTATTATGTATTCTGCAAAGCCAATGTGATGTTTACAGCCTAGTCCACCAACAACCAATATCTCAATCATGGATTGATGCTGGTAGGTTGAATTATTTATCTTTGGAGTTCCAATGTGCAAACTCTGCTCAGTGTACTGTGTGACCTCATCCTCTCCACCATGCCACCCATGGCCCCCTCCCCCTCTTCCTGCTGTTGTAGGTGGAGCCCTTGTGTCTCACTGAAGTATCAGTGATGGAAAATGAATATAAGATCAAACAGGGAGCTCTGCCAGTGAAAGGTTAAAAGACAAACATTTTCATATGTTGCGGATAAAGCTTTACTTTTTTTCAAGAAAGTGTACATTGTTGCCAAGATGATAAAATGTTTCCCCGGGAAACTTTGCTGCTGAAGCAGCGCACTTAATCTAGCTGCTTGCTCTACCGTCTCAGAGGGACGCAGCTCTCTGCAATCCCATCATGGCATATTTACTAAACGGTGATGGAAAATAATGAAGTTCTCGCTCTCAAAATGGAATTTACTAAACAAAATATAAAGCCACTTTTAAAGACGTGAGTTAAAAATGGTTTGTGTTCTCATGCCGTGTACACACAACCGTTTTTCATGTCATGGAAAAAAACAACGTTTATCTCGACGTGATCCTTGTCAAGCCTGCACGATCGTGAAAAAAAAAAGCGCGGTGACGTACAACGCGTACGACGGCACTATAAAGGGGAAGTTCCATGCGAATGGCACCACCCTTTGGGCTGATTATGTAGATTTCCCTTCTCATAACTTGCTTCTGAGCATGCATGTTTTTTCCCCCGTCGTTAAAGCCCACACACGACCGCTTTTCACGCCGAGAAAAACAACAATGTGAAAAACAACGAGAAAAAATAGAGCAGGTTCTAAATTTTTAATGGCCATTTTTCTTGTCGAGAAAAATGCTCTGGAGCCTACACACGATCGTTTTTAATGACCAATTAGAACAATTGGATTTTTCTCGTCATGAAAAACAGTCGTGTGTACGCGGCATTAGAGGCACCAATCAGGTTCAGACTTGCAGGTTCCAGCCATCTGATTGGTGCCAAATCTTTGTCCAGATTTTCATACAAATTTTCATTTGCAAATCTACTACAGGAAGTCCCCAACATATGAATGATCGACTTGCGAACCTCGAAAGGTTAGGTTTCTAGGCTGACTGTACTTTATAACAGAGCTGTGTAAATCTCAGGAATGAAAGAACAGAAATACAGTACCTTTGGTAGGTAAAGCAGAGCCCACCTGTGTATTTTGTTTATTTACCTGAAATTCAACTCTAAACTCGATAGAGATGCAACAAAATATTGGCGGCCGAAACATATCGGGCAAAAAATTGTGTTTTTGGCATCTTGCCATTAAAGAAAAAGATGCCGATAATGGCACTGAAGAAGAGGAAGTGAGGATTTCTCAGAAGAAATAAGGATATTCAACCCCTTCCTTACCGGGCGATTGTAAAATGACGCCGGCAGGAACCCTCCCTTGATCCGGGTGGACGTGATATGACGTCCTTTGTTCCCGGCGATCTAGGGCACGCTTGCCCGCGGCACCGCTCGTGACCCGGCAATTGCCGCCGGGCACCCGCGATTGCCGGTGATCACAGCAGGAGCGTGGATCTGTGTGTGTACTGTAAACACACAGATCCACCTTCTGTCAGAGGTGAGGAGACCGATGCTGTGTTCCCAGTACAGAGGAACACACATCGGTCTCCTCCCCTTGTGAGTCCCCTCCCCCTACAGTTAGAACACACTTTAGGGAACATTTTAACCCCTTCAGCGCCCCCTAGCGTTAACCCCTTCCCTGCCAGTCACATTTACACAGTAATCAGTGCATATTTATAGCACTAATTGCTGTGTAAATGTGAATGGTCCCAAAAACGTGTCAAAAGTGTCCGATGTGTTCGCCGCAATGTCACGGTCACAATAAAAAAATCGCAGATCGTCGCCATTACTAGTAAAAAAAATTATAAAATAAAAATGCCATAAATCTATCACCTATTTTGTAGACGCTAGAACTTTTGTGCAAACCAATCAATATATGATTATTGCGATTTTTTTTACCAAAAATATGTAGAAGAACAAACTGAGGAAAAAAAAAAGTTTTTTTAAAAAAAAATTGTGATATTTATTAAATAAAAAAGTAAAAAATATTGTGTTTTTTTTAAAAATTGTCGCTCTTCTATTGTTTATAGCGCGCAAAAAAAAAAAAAACGCAGAGATGATCAAATACCACCAAACGAAAGCTCTATTTGTGGGAGGAAAAAAACATAAAGATTTAGTTTGGGTACAGTGTTGCATGACCACGCAATTGTCATTCAAAGTGCAACAGCGCTGAAAACTAAAAATTGGTCTTGCCAGGAAGGGGGTGAAAATGCCCTGTATGGAAGGGGTTAAAAGTAAAATGGAAGGATGAGGTAAGTGAAGGAGGACTGCACTAAGTTAAAGGAAGCTATTTAGGAAAAACAAATTGTACCTTTACAACCCCTTTAAAGCCTGATGATTGCATGAGGTGGATCTTAAAGCGGAGCTCTGCCCCCCCCCCCCCCCCCAGCAAAAAAATTAAAGCCAGCAGCTACACATACTTTAGCTGCTGACTATTAATATTAGGACACTTACCTGTCCTGGAATCCAGCAATGTCGGCACCCCATCTGATGTTTCCATTGGCTCTTGAGTACTGCCGCAAGGTAAGGGAAAGCGGGAGTGAAGCCTTTCGGCTTCACAGCCGGTTCCCTACTGCACATGCTCAGCGCTTTCTGAATGGCCCAGACGGCTGGGCAAGGAGGAGGGGGCTGATCTTCCAAGTGATCTTGCCGCGGTGAGATCTCTCAGAAGTGGGGACGGGTACCCGCTCCCCCCTAAAAGGTGGCTAATGTGGCATGGAAGCGACGGAGGAGGCAAATAAGCTTCCCTTTTTGGGTGGAACTCTGCTTTAATGCTGTGAGGTGGAGTCCCTGATCATGTGACCTCAGTGATTGGTTGTCACAGTGATCACATGATCCAAAGCGATCCCACCCCCATCATGGTGACAACTCAGTGTGCTGGGAGCGCACAAAGGAGCCCTGTGTGCATCTACAGTATGTGGCAGCTGGTGTAAGTTCCACCCATGGTGCTGCCGCATATTTACATTACAATGGCGGTAAAAGGTCTATAAGGAATACTATCCTGAAAATATGGCATAAAGTAAAATAATGTGAAAGTGTCATGAAGAAAAAGTTTTGGGATAAATGACATGAAAACTGACTGGGAATGTGTACGCTCTAGTTCCTCCATAAAGCGCCCGGTCCCTTCCCCCGCTGCGTCATACAGCTGTCTAACATAACTCCATCTTTGATCCGGTGTCTTATAAATCCCCGTAGATTTGTTGGAAGTTCACTGCTTGTTTTTCCTTGAAAGGCACGGGGATTAAAAGCTTACTCTGTTATTTTTTGGGAGATCTCAGAAAAATGGATATTCTCTAGTGATGTGGTGCCGTGCGGATCTAAATATTTATGTGACATGGTAAAGAATGTATCACGCTGACATTTAACCGTTTATACTGCCCCGCAGTCCTTGTGCCGGAGGTTCGGGTCTCTCCAGAAGAGAAAGGACGGGAGGAGATACACAAGACCCTTAGGGGTTGATTTACTAAAGGCAAATAGACTGTGCGCTCTGCAAGGGATCCAGAGCTTAGTAAATGAGGTAAAAGCTTCACTTTGCAAAGAGTACCCAATCAGGTGCAAGGAAAAAAAAACAAAAAACAGCATTATTGGATAATGGAAGTCAGTCTGCTCATTTACGTTCTGGAGCAACTGGACTTGCAGATTTGCAAAGTGCACAGTCTAGCCATGACTAAGCACTGATCGCAGTGCGAAACGCGTAGGCTGTATCCCACCTTTTGCTGCTATTTGTAGTGCTTTTTCCATCCACTGTTTTTTTAAATAAAGAAAACCTAAGGGTTTTTTTGGACGGGCGGCTGAACATCCTTCCAGCACTTCTACATTTTGCACAGTCCCTTTGCCTTTAGTAAAGCAACCCCTTATGCCGCGTACACACGATCGGATTTTCCATCGGAAAAACCTTGGATGGTTTTTCTGACGGAATTCCGCTCAAGCTTGGCTTGCATACACACGGTCACACAAAAGTTCTCTGAACTTTCGACCGTCAAGAACGCAGTGATGTACAACACTACGACGAGCTGAGAAAATTAAGTGCAATGCTTCCGGGCATGCGTCAAATTGTTTCTGAGCATGCGTCAGAATTTTGCACGTCGGAATTGCTACAGACGAACGGATTTTCCGATAGGAATTTTTTCCCTGTCGGAAAATTTGTGAACCAGCTCTTAAACTTTTGTTGGCGGAAATTCTGATAGCAAAAGTCTGATGGAGCATACACACGGTCAGAATTTCCATTCAAAAGCTCACATAGGACTTTTGCTGTCGGAATTTCCAATCGTGTTTGGGGGGATTTGGAGTGTCTTTGGAAATTCAGGTAAGAGAAGGGATAGTCATGGACCAATTACAGGACACGGGATGTCTCCCAGCATGCAGCTATAGGCAAGGAACTAAATACACATCTGTAAACTGCTTAACCTACCAAAGGGTTTTAGAAGTTATGCTCCAGCCAGACCCCTGACCTCACTTCTCTCCCATGCAGTTAGAGCAACACAGCTTGGTCAGGGACCGCCCCCTGCGTGTGAATGGATAATGAGGGAGCAGTAGCACACTGATAAGGTCATCTCCTTGATGTCTCTTCCTCTCCCCAAGCTCTCTGTATTAGATTGACGGCACTGTGCAACTCAGTAGAGCCTAATTAGCTTATGGTGGCCATACACGGTGCGAGAAAACTGATTGACCGATGTCTGATTCAACAAAAAACATCAAGTTGAAGATGAAAACGCCATGGCTGAGCGATTAGAAACAGATAGAGGGGGGGAGGGGGGTTTACTAAAACTGGAGCATGCAAAATCTGGTGTAGCTTAAAGTGGAAGTAAACCCCTCTATCGGTTCCAGCCAAGGAAGCTGCCACCTTGGCCTCTGTTTAATCTACAACTGCCATGGTGCTGCACATGTGATCAGTTATGACACCAGCCATTGGATGGTTTCACAGTTTGGTTGAGAGCACAACCAATGAGAGTGTTAAATTTCCAGGACGTGCCGGAAATGTAACTGTTTTAGGCCAGATTCACACTTGTTGGACAAACGGTCCTACACTGGGAGCTCATGTCACATGACGTGTGAAAATCAATGTTTCCCTATGAGAGCCGTCTTAACTGGTCCTACACAAGTCGGTCCGACTTTGAAAATGCTCCCTGTACTACTTTGGTCCGACATTGATCCTACTTCAACCCATTGAATATCATTGAAGTCGGACCAAAGTAGGATCCTTGTCCTAACTATCCCGACATGTGATTACAGCAGCAGTAAAAATAATTTATCTCAGTCTGGGATTGTTTTGATTGGTCAAAGAACACGTCAGACTATCACAAAGTTGGATTAACCACTTGAGACCCGCGCAATTGACAAAAGACGTCAACAGCGCGGCTCTCAGGTGCCAACTGGACGTTTTTGGATGTCATTTCAAGTGCATTACCCGTGCGCGCCTCTGGGGGGCGCGCAGCGGGTAAACACTGTCCCGGCGCATCGCTGGGAAGCCGATGTGTGTACCTGGCGGCCGCGATGTCCGCCGGGTACACGTGATGGTTGGTAACTGAGCAGGGACGTGGAGCTCTGTGTGTAAACACAGAGCTCCACGTGCTGTCAGAGGAGAGGAGACCGATCTGTGTCCCTTGTACATAGGGACACAGCATGGGTCACCTCCCCCAGTCACCCCCCTCCCCCCACACAGTTAGAACACACCCAGGCTACACATTTAACTTCCTTCCCCACCCCCTAGTGTTAACCCCTTCACTGCCAGTCACATTTATACAGTAATTAGTGCATTTGTATAGCACTGATCGCTGTATAAATGTGAATGGTCCCAAATTTGTGTCAAAAGTGTCCGATACGTCTGCCGCAATATCGCAGTCCCAATAAAAATCGCAGATCGCCGCCATTACTAGTAAACAAAAAAAAAATAATAAAAAAAAAATCATAATTCTGTTCCCCATTTTGTAGGCGCTATAACTTTTGCGCAAACCAGTCGCTTATTGCAATTTATTTATTTTTTTACAAAAATACATGGAAAAATACGTATCGGCCTAGACTGAGAACATTTTTTTTTTTTTTTTAAATGGGATATTTATTATAGCAACAAGTAAAAAAAATATATATATTTTTTAAATTGTCGCTCTTTTTTTATTTATAGCGCAAAAAATAAAAACTGCAGAGGTGATCAAATACCACCAAAATAAAGCTCTATTTGTGGGGAAAAAAGGACGTCAATTTTGTTTGGGAGCCACGTTGCACGACCGTGCAAATGTCAGTTAAAGCGACGCAGTGCCGGAAGCTGAAATTTCGCCTGGGAACGAAGGGGGTTTATGTGCCCAGTAAGCAAGTGGTTAAAGTAGTATCCTGTTCATGAAAGTCGGATGGATGTAGGACCAATGTAGGACAGATGTCGCAGAGCAAAGTAGGATGAAAGTTGTACTGCTGTCGTGTAGTATAGTGTGAACCCAGCCTTAGGGGTTCTGAAACCATCACTACCCGATGCTCATTGCTCGACCATGCCATTTTTATCTACAGTTCAAAAGTTTTATTGAATTGGACATCAGTCGCTCAGTTTTCTTGCCCCATGTATGCCCACCATAAGCCCATAAGGCTCTACTAAGTTGCACAGTGCTGTCAATCTGATACAGAGAGCTTGGGGAGAGGAAAAGACAAGGAGGTGACCTCATCAGTATGCTACTGCTCCCTTATTATCCATTCATAGGCAGGGGGCGGTCCTTGACTAAACTGTGTTCCTCTAACTCACAGGTGTCAAGGCCCGCGGGCCGAATCCGGCCCTCCAGGCCATTTCATGTGGCCGTCGCACCTCTTCTACTGCTGCCAGAGAGCTCCAGCCCTCCTACAGACCCTTACTTTTTGCTTCCCAGGAAAGGGGGGTGCACTGTGATGTAAGGGAGAGTGGGGGACTCAGCTTCTGATGGTGGGGTGGCTCTTGACATCTAATGTAAGGGGAGGGGATGCGCTGGACATCTAATCTTACAGATACAACTGTGCCTTTTGAGGGCAATCATAACGCTGAGGCGGCCCATGATGAAATTTAGTTTGACACCTCTACTCTAACTGATTAGGAGAAGGGTGAGGTCAGGCATCTGGCTGGGGCAGAACTTCAATTTTTTTTATTTTGAATGGTTCAGTTTGATCACACCATGTATGGCCACCATTACAGTGCTGCTCCCTATCTCTCAATCTGAATCCTTTTGGCAAGAGATTGCGTAAAAAATCAGACTGAGGTATTATTTAAATACATAAGCGGCCATTTACACTGCTGCACTGCGGTAATGCGCGTTACATGCATCGCTGCATTGTGGTGTCATTGATCACACACAGCGGGAGCCTGGCAGTGGGTACTGCAGACTCGATCCCCACCAGCACCCGCCGATTGTTTGTTACACAGGCAGAACAGCGATCTGTCTAGGTAAACAAGGCAGATTGCCGTTATGTCAGTAGGGAAGACATTGATCCTGTGTTCCTGCAAAGCAGGAACACAGATCATTGCCTTCTCTTAGTAGAAGCACCTCCCACACAGTGAGTAAGCACTTCTTAGGAACATATCTAAACTTTTGATTGCCCCTGATAACCCCTTCCCTGACAGTGTCATTAGTACAGTGACAGTGCATATTTTTAACACTGATGACTGTATTAGTGTCACTGGTCCCCAAAAAGTGTCAGGTGTCTGATTTGCCCATTGCAAAATCGCAGTCCCCCTATAAGTCACTGATCGCCATTTCTAGTAAAAAAATAAATAATAATAATTAAAAAAATTAATAAAAATATCTCATAGTTTGTAGACGCTATAACTTTTGCGCAAACCAATATACGCTTATTTGATTATTTATTTTTTACCAAAAATATGAAGCAGAATACATATTGGCCCAAATTAGATTAATTATTGGATGTGTTTTATAGCAGAAAGTAAAAAATATAGATTTTTTTTCAAAATGTTTCTTTTTTTTCGTTTATAGCTCAAAAAATAAAACCGCAGAGGTGATCAAATAGCACCAAAAGAAAGCTCTATTTGTCGGGAAAAAAAGGACATACATTTTATTTGTTTACAGCATCGTACAACCGCACAATTGCCAGTTAAATTAACGCAGTGCCGTATCGCCCTGGTCACAAAGGGGGGGGGGGGGGGGGTTAAACCTTCTTGATCTGAAGTGGTTAAACCTACCATCAGTTATGGAGTGCAAGGGCCAGTCTGAATTCTAATTAATTGAATGGGTTCTTTAGGTTTGCCCTCATATTACATAGTTATTATTAAGCTATGGTAGAATGTGCAGAGATTGTACAATCAGATTTTATAGTGTATGGTTAACTTTACATATAAGGCGTCGCTGTAGTTTTTAAAGAGAGCAAAGACTGGAGTTGCCACCTATCATATTTAAAAATTATTTTACAGGGTGACATCATTTTAATTAAAACATTTTTTTTGTGGAGTTGCTTACTGATCACATGCTCCTGGCTATCCTAAAAGCTTTCATGAGACTAGATTGGCTATAACTATCAGCCACTAGAGGGCAGTACAATACAGTATGTATGAACACACAGCCAGCAGCCTTCTGTACTGGGATATTCAGGGAACTGGTACATAGCACTGGGACACATATAAGACCTGGGATCAGACTTTATGGCGAGTACTGGAAGAAATACAGCTCTGCCTTGGTGTAATAAAACCCAAATCTCACCATCCTTACAGCGGTTACAGGAACAGGACTATCTACAACCATAGGCACTAAAAATGATGAAAATGTGTGGAGGAAGGCATAACAGAGGGACGATATAGAGTGAAATAAATTCAGTCATGCCTTCTCTGTCAGAGCAATAAAAAAAAAGTAGAACTAACGGCAAAAGTTTTTTTTTTGATAGTGCAAGGGAGGGTTATAACCCCTGTTAGGATTTTATCCCATTGGGGAGACTTCCCTTCACTTCTTGTCCCATAGATAGAACAGGAAGTAGGTGAAAATCCGTTTCTGTCTTCAGAACTAGTGTCCCCATTGGATGATTTCCCCTATATTCCTGTTTTGGTGACAACCCATAATTTGGGGATTTTCTTTCACATTCACTCTTGGTGATAAGGGGTTCTAATCCCTCTCCACTCTATCCAAAGCAAGACAAAAAAAGGTTTGCCTTTAATTATACTTTAAAAGAGAAGTAAGGCTAAAGCTTTGTTAGTCATACTTCTCTCGTGGGCCACTTACTTGTGCACGCCTTTGACCCAGAATCAGCAGATAGGGAGCTAAAGCCAGTCCAGGCTCTGTCAGCATCCCGACAATAATTTCGCAATCCACCCGGATGCCTGACTGGCAGCTGGCTCAGGCTCTCTGCACGTTGATGAGAGCCTGAGCCAGCCACTCTCAACCCCTACACAGTCCGGTGCTCTAGTAAGCACTGGAGGATCAGAACAGATAGCATATACTGGCAACAATGCTGGGGGTTGTTATGGTCACTGGCACTAATGCTGGGGGTTGTTATGGTCACTGGCACCAATGCTGGGGGTTATTATGGTGGTCACTGACACCAGTGCTGGGGGTTATTATGGTGGTCACTGACACCAGTGCTGGGGGTTATTATGGTGGTCACTGACACCAGTGCTGGGGGTTATTATTGTGGTCACTGACACCAGTGCTGGGGGTTATTATAGTGGTCACTGACACCAGTGCTGGGGGTTGTTATTGTGGTCACTGACACCAGTGCTGGGGGTTATTATGGTGGTCACTGACACCAGTGCTGGGGGTTATTATGGTGGTCACTGACACCAGTGCTGGGGGTTATTATTGTGGTCACTGACACCAGTGCTGGGGGTTATTATAGTGGTCACTGACACCAGTGCTGGGGGTTGTTATTGTGGTCACTGACACCAGTGCTGGGGGTTATTATGGTGGTCACTGACACCAGTGCTGGGGGTTATTATGGTGGTCACTGACACCAGTGCTGGGGGTTATTATGGTGGTCACTGACACCAGTGCTGGGGGTTATTATGGTGGTCACTGACACCAGTGCTGGGGGTTATTATTGTGGTCACTGACACCAGTGCTGGGGGTTATTATAGTGGTCACTGACACCAGTGCTGGGGGTTGTTATTGTGGTCACTGACACCAGTGCTGGGGGTTATTATGGTGGTCACTGACACCAGTGCTGGGGGTTATTATGGTGGTCACTGACACCAGTGCTGGGGGTTATTATTGTGGTCACTGACACCAGTGCTGGGGGTTATTATAGTGGTCACTGACACCAGTGCTGGGGGTTGTTATTGTGGTCACTGACACCAGTGCTGGGGGTTATTATTGTGGTCACTGACACCAGTGCTGGGGGTTATTATGGTGGTCACTGACACCAGTGCTGGGGGTTATTATTGTGGTCACTGACACCAGTGCTGGGGGTTATTATAGTGGTCACTGACACCAGTGCTGGGGGTTATTATGGTGGTCACTGACACCGGTGCTGGGGGTTATTATTGTGGTCACTGACACCAGTGCTGGGGGTTATTATTGTGGTCACGGACACCAGTGCTGGGGGTTATCTTTGCATCCACTGATGCCAATGCTGGGGGCTATTATTGCATACAATATAAGTGTCTAGCGAGGGATATACTATGTGTGCTGCACTTTTCTTCTTGACCCCTTAAAAATGTCCTGTTTATTTCTGTTCATTCGTCCACAGGTATGGATAAGGTGTTGGTGTATGCAGCATGCATCCGGGGTGAGGAGGACAAGAGAGCGGCGGTGTGCAGTGTTCCTGGTGGTGCCAGCTGCAAGGTTCTCATACAAAGATTATCCTTAGAGTTCATTTAAATTCTATTTTATTATTTTCTATACTATTCTATCCAAGATCTAGGTTCCATTTTTTTTTTCATAAAAAATAAATAAATTTGTGCAGAAAATATGAAAAAAATTAGTTTGGTCCAAGTGGTTGTAAAGTCAGAAGTTTTTTTTTTTATCCTAATGCATCTATGCATTAACCACTTCCATACCGGGCATTTTCACCCCCTTCCTGCCCAGACCAATTTTTAGCTTTCAGCCCTGTCGCACTAAGAATGACAATTGCGCTGTCGTGCGACGTGGCTCCCAAACAAAATTGACCTCCCTTTTTCCTCGCAAATAGAGCTTTCTTTTGGTGGTATTTGATCACCTCTGCGGTTTTTATTTTTTGCGCTATAAACAAAAGAAGAGCGACAATTTTGAATTAAAAAACACAATATCTTTTACTTCTTGATTTAGTAAATATCATATTTTTAAAAAAAAAAAAACTTTTTTTTCCTCAGTTTAGACCAGTGGTCTCAAAGTACCGGCCCGCGGGCCATTTGCGGCCCGTAGACCAGTTATAAATGGCCCCCAGGCAGGGCAGAAGTGGCGCCATCTGGTGGTGGTCGTTGGTATTACAAGTTAAGCATTACAAGTTAAACAGCAATTCTAATGTCATTTTTCACTATTTTCACTGCCATCTTCTTCCCTCTAATTAGAACCCCCAAACATTATATATATTTTTTATCCTAACACCTTAGAGAATAAAATGGCGATCGTTGCAATACTTTCTGTTACGCCGTATTTGCGCAGCGGTCTTACAAGCGTACTTTTTTTGGAAAAAAATACACTTTTTTTAATTAAAAAATAAGACAACAGTAAAGTTATCCCCATTTTTCTAAATATTATGAAAGATAATGTTACGCCGAGTAAATTCATCCCCAACATGTCACGCTTCAAAATTGCGCCCGCTTGTGGAATGCCGACAAACTTTTTTACCCTTTAAAATCTCCATAGGCGACGTTTAAAAAAATCTACAGGTTGCATGTTTTGAGTTACAGAGGAGGACTAGGGCTAGAATTATTGCTCTCGCTCTACCAATCGCGGCGATACCTCACATGTGTGGTTTGAACACCGTTTACATATGCGGGCGCTGCTCACGTAGGTGTTCGCTTCTGCGCGCAAGCTCGTCGGGACGGGGCGCATTTTCTGGCTCCTAAGTTTTTTAGCTGGCTCCTAGATTCCAAGCAAATTTGTCAAACCCTGACTTACACCAGTGCTGGTGGTAATAATGCGCTCGCTGACACCAGTGCTGGGGGTAATAATGCGCTCGCTGACACCAGTACTGTTGTTTTTGAAGTTTGAAAGTTTGCATGCGGCCCCCCATGGCATATGAAAACTTGTCTTGTGGCCCTCAGGTAATTTGAGTTTGAGACCCCTGGTTTAGACCAATACGTATTCTTCTACATATTTTTGGTAAAAAAAAGAAAATTCGCATTGAGCCTATTTGATCGGTTTGCGCAAAAGTTCTAGCGTCTACAAAATAGGGAATAGAATTATGGCATTTTTTTTTTTTACTAGTAATGACGGCGATCTGCGATTTTTATGGTGACCGTGACATTGTGGCGGACATATCGGACACTTTTGACAAATTTTTGGGACCATTCACATTTACACAGCGATTAGTGCTATAAAACTGCACTGATTACGGTGTAAATGTGACTGGCAGGGAAGGGGTTAACACTAGGGGACGCTGAAGGGGTTAAATATGTTCCCTAAAGTGTGTTCTAACTGTAGGGGGAGGGGACTCACAAGGTGGAGGAGATGTGTGTTCCTCTGTACTGGGAACACACATCAGTCTCCTCACCGCTGACAGGACATGGTTCTGTGTGTTTACACACAAAGATCTATGGTCCTGCCGTGATTACGGGCAAACGCAGGTGCCAGGCGGACATCGCGGCCACCAGGCACGCGCACCAGGTCCCGAGCAATGCGGCAGGGACGCGCCTCCTAGCGGCCGGAAAAGCAAGGACGTCATATGATGTCCAGTCTGAAAGACGAGAGGTTCCCGCCGACGACATGTTACTATGACTCGGTAGGGAAGAGGTTAAGATAAAAAGCCTTGTGTGTGCAGAAGCCACCACAGTCCCGCTAAAACTTACGTGAGCCCCACCTCTCACCAGTGATGCACACAAGTGCCTCAGCCATCCGGGACTCTCCTCCTGAATGGCTGAGACACAGCGGCGGTGCCATTGGCTCCTGCTGCTGACAACGTCAGTTAGCCAATCAGAATATAGAGAGGGGGCGGGGCCAAACATGGTCACCCCCAAAGCCATCTGCTTGCTGTGGGGGCACTCGACAGGATGGAGAGGCCAGGAGAGCCAAAGAGGGACCCGAGAAGAGGAGGATCGGGGCTCTGTGCAAATCTACTGCACAAAACAGGTAAGTATAACAAATTTGCTATTTTCAGAGAACAAAAACAAGACTTTACAATCACTTTAACCGTACATTTACTGCAGTAGGGCAACCCTTTAGTGCAAAATTGATTTTTTTTTTTTTAATTGGATATGTTTTATAGCAGAACGTAAAAATATATTTATATATTTTTTTTCAAAATTGTTTTTCTTTTTTTGTTTATAACACAAAAAATAACCTCAGAAGTAATCAAATACCACCATAAAAAAGCTCTATTTGTGGGAAAAAAAAGAAAAAAAATGTTATTTGGGTACAGCGTCGCATGACCGCGCAATGGTCAGTTTAATTAATGCAAAAATAGGCCTGGTCATGATGGGGGTAAAACCTTCCGGGGCTGGAGTGGTTAAAGAATAAAAGCCCAGTTCTTCCCCCAAAGCCGTTCTCAGAACATGCCCCTGGGTCTGCCTGGTGTCTGCTTCATACGTGTTCCTTGTCTGCCATCCATGCTCACACCCCAGCTGCTCTCTGCATGAAGCAGCAAAGTCAGCTTCCTGTATGATCTACAGAACAATGAACATTCCTCCAGAAGCCATGTGAAGGGAAATGAATGAGCTCTCCCTCAAAAACATGATACTGACACAAAAACGCGTACCAAACACGAGGAATCTGCGCAAACCACAACCCCGGGGTGTGTGCCGCCAGCAGTATATAGTATAGGAAGGTATACGTTCGTTAAATATATAACTGTAGAATGGAAAAACTTCTAGATCAAAAAAATCTAAAGTTGAATATCGAACATTGTTTACTTGCTATCTATATATAGAGAACGACCAATGAAGACAATCAGTTTTCCCATAAGATTGGTCTACCAGAAGCTGCATATACATCAGCTCAAACCCGGCAGGGAATATGGATGTTAACGCGTTTCGCTCTAAATATGCTCTTACTGAAACGCGTTAACATCCATGATCCCTGCCTATTTTGAGCTGTGATGTGTTGGATAAAGTTTATTGGACTTTCAATCTGCTGGAGTCTGGTCCACCTCCTTATACACATTCAAGCACGTATGACTGCGAACCGGACCTGCACCTTATGGTATGGATTGGGGCTAAAATATACTGAGTGGGCCGACCTTGTGCAGTGTTAGTGTATTACAGGGATATGCAATTAGCGGACCTCCAGCTGTTGCAAAACTACAAGTCCCATCATGCCTCTGCCTCTGGGTGTCATGCTTGTGGCTGTCAGAGTCTTGCTATGCCTCATGGGAGTTGTAGTTCTGCAACAGCTGGAGGTCCGCTAATTGCATATGCCTGGTGTATTACTTCAGAGGTCATAGCCTGCCCATTGACATATAATTGCCAAATACACCAATTACCTCCAATTGCCTGCATGTGATCTCCTGATGAGCCCCCTAGAACTACAGAAAAACAGTGCACGCTGATATGCAAATTACGACTTGGAGTAATAAAGTCAATTACTGCCCCACCCCCTACAGCCTCTCCGACCATACTGTGGGTCACGGAGTCTGGCTTTCACATTTATTGACCAATAATGAGGCAGGAGAGGCGTGAGGGAGAAGGCCAGCCCCCAACGTTCTTTCTGCAAGTCAATATATGTATGAAATCCACATGCATCCGCAATTACATTCGGCCGAGAATATTGATTTATAACATTTTCTGCAGCAAGGTTCCATCTTGCTTGTAGGCATTGTGAAGCCCACAAGCAAATACTTCCGGGAATCGTGAAGCTCATAGCCTCGTCCTCGTCACGTGACCTGCTTCAAGAGTCACGTGACGTTTAAAATCCAGCGAGAGTTCGTCATTATGGGCAATTACTAGTCTCCTGGAAAGCATGACGCTGTGCTCCCAGGAGACATAGCGAAAGACTCTGAGCGAACAGAGAAGCGACACGCCCACTCCCGCGGGAGACAGACCCGGAAGTGTCTGTATCTAAAAGACATTAAAGGGGTTGTAAAGGTAAATGTTTTTTCACCTTAATGCATCCTATGCATTAAGGTGAAAGCCCCCGTTTTACTTACCTGACTGTTCGAAATTCCCAGGCGCGTTCACGTGATGTTCTTGGTTTCCCAGTCTGGCCGTTGATTGGCTAGGCTGGGCGGATTGATAGCAGCGCAGCCATTGGCTGGCGCTGCTGTCAATCACAGCGGATGACGCGGCGCGCCGGGGGTCGGGCCGAGTGATACAGTCGGCGGCTATGGCCGCCGATGTATCACGGGAGCGCGCTCGCAAAAGCTTTCCACCATGCGAGGGAGCTTGCATGAACGTGGAAAGCTTTTGCGAGGAGGAGCCGAGACAGCCGCCGAGGGACCCCAGAAGACACGGATCCGGGTCACTCTGAGCAAAACTAACTGCACAGCGGAGGTAAGTATAACATGTTTGTTATTTAAAAAAAAAAACATTTCTGCCTTTAGTGTCCCTTTAAAAGGTATTTAAATGATTTTAAAAAAAAATTGGATAGCGAAATGTCGATCTACATAAGAAGATGTTATGGATGATCTCTACTTATATTTAGGGTGAACCTCCGCTTTAAGCTAGTGCATTGTTGGTTCACTTACCTTTTCCTTCCATTTCCCTTCTAATTGTTTTTTTTCTTTGTCTGTATTTCTCACTTCCTGTTTCTCCTCAGTAAGCTTTCCACTATCATCTGAGCCATTCTGGCTGGAGGTTAGTCAGCGTGCTCGCCCCCTCCCTTGGGACTACATCCCTACAGCGTCTCCCCGCAGGAATGTAGTCCCTGACTAACCCCCAGCCAGAACGTCTCGGATGATGGGGGCAAGCTTACTGAGGAGAAACAGGAAGTGAGAAATTCAGACAAAGAAAAAAAAACATTTAGAAGGGAAATCGAAGGAAAAGGTAAGTGAACTAACAATGCACTAGCTTAAAGCGGGGGTTCACCCTAAAATTAACTTTTTGCCTAACCTATCTCTAGCCTTAATAAAGGCTTGTAGCGTTGTCATATTTTTTTTTATGTGTACACTTACCTGTCTTCAGCCGCACTTCCGGGTCTTCTTCCTTGCGGGGAGTGGGCGTGTCGCTCCTTTTCCCCGACAGGGAGCTCCGCATAGATGATTGATGTGCGCGCCATCGCCTTCCGAAAATATCCGACGGGGACTCGGCTCTTTACGGCGCTATACGGCGCCTGCCGTGTAGAGCTGACTGCGCAGGCGCCGTAAAGAGCCGAGTCCCACTCGAATATTTTCGGAAGGTGATGACGCGCATGTCAATCATCTACGCAGAGCTTAGGAACGCCTACTCCCCGGGGGAGCGAGAACCCGGGTTAGAAAACGACAGAAAAAGGTAAGTACAGACCGAAAAAAATCCAGCATACTGTTGATGTCAGCAGTATGCTGGATATAACAGTCTATATTTTTTTAGGGTGAACCCCCGCTTTAAGGAAACCTTTTTAGAAAATAAAAACAAACCTTAACAACCCCTTTAAGGTTACGTTCACATGGAACGCGGGTTTGAAATCGCGTGATTTTAAACCCACATTTCAGTGCAACTTTAAGGGCGATTTGAAAGACATCTGTTGCGGGTTCATGCACAGATGTCTATTGAAATCGCTCCGGAAGTTGGCAAAAGTAGTGCAGGAACGACTTTGGAAATCGGTGCGGCGTCGCACCGACTGGGACAGTGCTGTTGCGGGCAATAGGCTGCGATTTGACATGTCAAAAAATCACGCCGATGTAAACGGGGGCTTACACAAATTTTTGTTTACTTTCTTTGGATCAGCTTTTTATTCTGCGATATTCGGAATTTTTATAACGACCCCCCCGTGGTGCGTTATCTATTTTAGGTCTGATAAAGCTGGAGAGATCCAGTATCTCCGGCATGCGGCTGTTGAATTCCTGTGCTGCAGCCTTTAGGTTTTATGAAGCCCCAACTGTTGTGCTATTATTCATAATCTAGTTTCCTCTCTCATAAAGAGACCTTTAGCACACAGTCTTTCTTTTTTTTTCTTCTCCTGGTGCCTCTGAAACAGCTGCTCTTACTGTTGTATCCTGAGTGATGATGAGGCTCTGAAAGTGTGTTTTTGGAACAGATGGCCAGGAGAGAGCTGGGGAGGCTGCCAGCAAAATGCTGGGGAATGTGCCAAATCCTGCAGTGACTGAGTGCTTTGGGTTCCAGCTCGCGTGCCTTTCCCCTGCCCTCTGCCCTAAGTGGCGCCAGTAGGACTTCCCAACTAGCACTCTGAACATCTGGAGTCTGGGACTGCCAGAGACACAGAGAGGGGAGGAAAAAAAAAAACAGGCTTCAGCTGAACAGCACACTGCCTGGGAGAACATAAGGAAGAGGGAAAAAAATAAAAAAAAAGTACGAATGGGAACCTTGCAAGCTTATTTAACAGCTGCGGTCAAACGCGGAATACATAGACACCCGCTGTTCCAGGATCTGAGGTTAGCGTCGTGGAGACAGATCACACATTCGGATAAATAGACACATTTTTAGGCGTGCCGGTCATTATTTAGATACGGCGATATAGATTTGGCCGGGCCGTCCCATCCCGGGGGCGATCAGGAGGGACGCCGCAGTGTAATTTATAAAAAAGCGCGACGTGCGCGTGCATACGTAGAAAATATTGACAACGTGGGACCATATCTATAAGGCACTTTCACACCGATCAGTTTTTTTTTTTTCACAATTTATATTGTTTTCTGGATAATTTGTAGAGGTTATCATACAGAATGGGTCAAATAACGCTTATATTGGAAGAATGGTAAACTCAGTGGGCTAGATTCATAAAGGAGTTACGTCGGCGTATCTCCAGATACGCCATCGTAACTCCGAATGCGGGCCGTCACATCTCGGCGCCTGATTCATAGAATCAGATACGCCTCAATGTTGCCTAGATACGAGCGGAGCAAGTCTCCTGCGCCGTCGTATCTTAGGGTGCATATTTACGCTGGCCGCTAGGTGGCGCTTCCATTGATTTCCGCATAGAATATGCAAATGAGCTAGATACGCCGATTCAGAAACGTACGTGCGCCCGGCGCATTGTTTTACGTCGTTTACGTAAGGCTTTTTCTGGCGTAAAGTTACCCCTGCTATATGAGGCGTAGCCAATGTTAAGTATGGACGTCGGGACAGCGTCAAATTTTGCCTCGTTTGCGTAAGTCGTACGCAAATAGGGCTGTGCGTAAATTATGTTCACGTCGAAAGCATTGACTATTTGCGGCGGGATTTCGAGCATGCGCACTGGGATACTTTCACGGACGGCGCATGCACCGTTCGTTAAAAGCGTCAATTACGTGGGGTCACGATTAATTAGCATACAACACGCCCCCTACCAGCCTATTTTGAATTAGGCGGGCTTACGCCGGCCCATATACGCTACGCCGCCGTAACTTCGGGCGAAAATTCTTTCAGAATACGGGACTCGCCTCTCAAAGTTACGGCGGCGTAGCGTATATGAGATACGCTACGCCCGCCTAAAGATAGGCGATTTTTACTGAATCTAGCCCAGTATGTGCGGTTCATGTGATAATAATCATTTGCACTCTTAGGGCCAGTTCGACGCATGCGTGGAAGCATTGACCTTCCAGGGCCGCGCACGTCGTACAGCGCGTATCGTGTACGTGGGGATTTCTGTCTGATGGTGTGTACAACCATCAGACAGAAATCTCCGGTCTGCGATCTGCAAACTGATTTGGGGGTGTCATGAACTTTTAACTGACACACCCAGCAGTTTGCATAGGGCAGTGTGAACTGCCGTCGGGAAACTTGCGATGCGGGAACCCGCAGTGGATTCGCAGGGTTCCCGCATCGCAGCAGTGTGAACCGTCCCTTAACGTAAAATGTATTGTTAAGCATGGATGAACAGTTGGACCATTTTACAGTTTAACATTTTAACAATTCTAGATTCCTTGTCGAAAAACCCATTCTGAGAAATTTCAAGTATTTTAGAGTATGATAAAGTAAAATAAAATAAGATATAAAATAGCAAAAAAACACATTTTCTTACAAATGGGTACAACAGTTTCAGTCATCCCTTTAAATATGTTGTAAAGCGCTGCGTAAACTATCGGCGCTAAATAAATTCTCTATAATAATTATAATAATACAGTTTCAGTCATTACTTTTCCTTCCCTTTTAGTTTGATATTTTGATATTTTTTTATTCTTTAATTTTATATATTTTTTTACATTTTATTCCTATTTTATTATACCGATCAGTTTTTGATCAGCGGAAGAAAAACGCATCCCTTTAAATCTGTTGTAAAGCGATGCATAAACTATCAGCCGCTAAATAAATTCTCTATAATAATAATACAGTTTCAGTCATTACTTTAAATCTGTTGTAAAGCGCTGCTAAACTATCGGCGCTAAATAAATTCTCTATAATAATAATCATAATAATGATACAGTTTCAGTTATTACGTTTCCTTTCCTTTTATTTTGATATTTTTTATTCTTTATTTTTATATTTTTCTTTACATTTTATTATAGCGATCAATTTGATCAGCGGAAGAAAAACGCATCCCTTTAATTATGTTGTAAAGCGCTGCATAAACTGTCAACGCTAAATAAATCCTCTTTAATAATAATAAATTCTATGAAATCTTTCACACCGGTCAGTTTTTGATCAGATTTCAGTTAAAAAAAGCAGAAGAATGTATCACTGCGTAAACTGACGGTATATATACATATATATATATATATATATATATATATACATACATACATACATATACACACACACATACACACACAGTATATATATATATATATATATATATATATATATATATATATATATATATATATGTATCTCCTCTATAATAATAAAAAATCCTATGAAACCTTTCACACCGGCAGTTGCAGATTTAAAAGTCCTGCTTGTTTAAAGCCGCACCAAAAATGCACATCCCCATTGAAAACGCATTAAAAACACACCAGGGGTTGCAGTTTTAAGGTCCTGCTTGATGCTTTTTTTGGTGCGTGTTTAAAGCTGCTCCAAAAACGCACATCCCGATTGAAAACGCATTGAAAACGCATTAAAAACACACTAGCAGTTGCAGTTTTAAAAGTCCTGCTTGCCGCTTTTATGGTGCATGTTTAAAGCCGCACCAAAAATGCACCTCCCCTTCGAAAACGCATTGAAAACACATCAAAAACATACCGGCAGTTGCAGTTTTAAAGCGGTTGTAAAACTGGACCTTTTTTATTTCTGCAAGGTAAAGTCATAGGCCCGGGTTCACGTAGAACCGCGTATCTTTGTGCGGGCGTAAAGTATCCTATTTACGTTACGCCTCCGCAACTTTGACAGGCAAGTGGCGTATTCGCAAAACAAAGTTGCGGCGGCGTAGCGTAAATAGGCCGGCGTAAGCCCGCCTAATTCAAATGTGGTAGATGTGGGCGTGTGTTATGTAAATTTAATATGACCCCACGTAAATGACGCTTTTTACGAACGGCGCATGTGCCGTCCGTGAAAGTATCCCAGTGCGCATGCTCCAAATTAGCCCGCAAGAAGCCAATGCTTTCGACGTGAACGTAAATGACGCCCAGCCCTATTCGCGAACAACTTACGCAAACGACGTAAATTTTTCAAAATTCGACACAGGAACGACGTCCATACTTAACATTGGTACGCCTCATGTACGCCTCATATAGCAGGGGTAACTTTACGCCGGGAAAAATCTAACGTAAACGGCGTATATCTGTACTGCGACGGTCGGGCGTACTTTCGTGAATTCGAGTATCTAGCTGATTTACATATTTCTAGGCATAAATCAGCGTACACGCCCCTAGCGGCCAGCGTAAATATGCAGTTAAGATACGACGGCGTAAGAGACTTACGCCGGTCGGATCTAATACAAATCAATGCGTAACTGATTCTAAGAATCAGGCGCATAGATACGACGGCTCGGACTCAGAGTTACGACGGCGTATCTGGAGATACGCCGGCGTAACTCGTACGAGAATCCGGGCCATAATGTGCTAGTAAACAAAGCTGTTCCAGTGCCACGATGTCAGCGCTGCAGGGGCTCCCAACCTCACCTGTCTTGCTTCCGGGCTCGTGGGCTCCGGGGCTATGACGACGTCACTCCAGCGCATGCATGCGGCAGCCGCCAGTCACGGCATGGGTTCGGACGGAACAGCACAACAACGGGGGCTGCTCCTTCAGAGCGAATGCGCCGGTGATGTCACTGGCTGCATGTAATGTAAATATCTCCTAAACGTTTAGGAGATATTTACACTGCCTATAGGTAAGCCTTAATAAAGGTTTGCCTATAGGTACAAGCCAGTAAAGGAAGTTTACCTCTTTAAAAGTCCTGCTTGCTGCTTCTTTTCACACGTGTTTTAAGCCGCACCAAAAACGCACCTCCGCATTGAATACGTATCAAAAAAATTGCAGTTTTAAAAGTTCTGCTGGCTGCATTTTTGCTGAGTGTTTTTTTAAAGCCACACCAAAAACGCACCTTCCCATTGAAATGCATTGAAAAATGAAACAAAAACACACCCGCAGTTGTGTTTTTGGTGCATTTTTGTGAGTCACATGTCCGCAGATGCATGCTGATGCCACACAACCAAAAACGTGGTAAAAAACACAACAAAAACACATATGCATTTTTGCAACAGATCAGTGTGCATCCATATGTGAAAACATGCATCAGAGGACCATATGACAGGGTGACACCACAGGGGGATAATTGTGAGATAGGGACAAAACGTTGTCACCCTATATCAGGAAGTGACTGAACAAATACCTCCGTGGCAGAATCATTAGGTGTCAGTGTAACGAAGGTCGCAGGTTTTAAAGTATTGAAAATGCTCAGCGTCATCATGGTCTTCTCAGCGTCATCATGTTCAATGCAAGGCTATGGACCCGTCAGGACATCAGGGCCTAAGACTATTGGAGCAATGGGTGGAAAAGACGCTGCAGGGACTGGTCTACTAGCCTTGCATTGCACCTGATGATGTCATCATGCAACCACTATCCGGAGCGTCTTATAAAAGTGGCTTTGGGGGGGGGCGGTTGCACAGATGGAGGAAGTCTGCTAAACCAAGGAGTAAGGTAGATATTGCAGTTTAATCCTCATCCCCTAGATTTAACGAGCAACTGGCATAATTGGAGTGTGTATTTGCCATGGACTACGGCTCCACGCTAAAGCGATTTTTATTAGCTCCAGGTTTGGTGAATCTCTCATGGTGGTCTAGTAACTTAGTGGGGGCTGATTACCACTCTCCAGATATGATTTTACTGACATTTCCACACACAGGCGGCCTCTTGATTAGTACTTTCAATACAAATGCCTGAAGATGTCTGTGAAAGGAAATGTCTCAATCATGATGTAAGTACGACAAGAATTCCTTGTACAGAAGAAAGGGCACCTTACACAATACAGCAGGAGGAAGCAGCAATCTGGCTGCAGCAGCTGCCGGCTCGGCCTGTACAGCCGTACAACTCCAGGTGCAAAGCTCGGTCTCAGGGGACTGTTTCGTATAGCAAGGAAAGCAGCCCAGAACAACCAATCAGAATTCATCTTTACCAATCTGACTACTATAATTGGCTGCCTGTGATAAGAATAAATTAATAAAAAATATATATATATATACCCAGGAAGGTTATGGTTATACCTGGGAAACTGAGCGGGGACTGGAGAGAGAGTGGACTGAGTGGCGGAGAATCAGCAGAGCTGGGGGATCGGAGCAGAGGAAACTAGCAGATGTCACATGTGGTGCAGAGGATCAGCAGTGCTGGTGGTTACTACTGAGTGGAGGATCAGCAGAGTTAGGGGTTACTACTGAGTGGGGGATCAACAGAGTTAGGGGTTACTGAGTGGGGGATCAGCAGATTTAGGGGTTACTGAGTGGGGGATCGGTAGAGTTAGGGGTTACTACTGAGTGGGGGATCAACAGAGTTAGGGGTTACTGAGTGGGGGATCAGCAGATTTAGGGGTTACTGAGTGGGGGATCGGTAGAGTTAGGGGTTACTACTGAGTGGGGGATCAACAGAGTTAGGGGTTACTGAGTGGGGGATCAGCAGAGTTACGGGTTACTACATAGTGGGGGATCAGCAGAGTTAGGGGTTACTACTGAATAGGGGATCAGCAGAGTTAGGGGTTACTGAGTGGGGGATCAGCAGAGCTGGGGTTACTACTGAGTGGGGGATCAGCAGAGTTAGGGGTTACTACTGAGATGGGAATCAGCAGAGTTAGGGATTACTACTGAGTGGGGGATCAGCAGAGCTGGGGTTACTGCAGAGCAGGGATCTCTGCTGAACAAGGGTACTAATGAGTTGGGGGATCTACTGACCAGGGGAACTTGGGAGCTGGGAAGCTGCTGAAGAGGGGTGCTAATGAGCTGGGGATCTGCTGAGTGGGCAAATTAATGAGCAGGGGTTCTACTAAGTCCCTTTGAGCCTAGGTTCACGCTGACAGCGGGATTGAAATTGTTTGAGTTCTGCTCAATTTGCACGATTTCATACCTGCATGTCAGCCCGACTTCGGGTGCAATTTCAGAGACATCTGTGCGGATTGCTGCAGAGATGTCTATACAAATCGCAAGTCGCCATAAGTAGTACAGAAACTACTTTTGGGAATTGGTGCGGCGCGGCAAAGTCGGCGCCGCATCGATTCGGCGGTGTCAGTTGCTGACAATAGCCGCCGATTTGCCATGCGATTTGACATGTCAAATTGCATCACTGTGAACCTAGGCTCACACACATAAAAAATCAACACACAGGGCATTTGAAAAGCTTCATTGAAACTTCAGAAAAGCATCACCGAAGCATGAAAAATACAGCAAAAATGTATGTTGCAGCGGTAGCGGTTATTATGTGTTAATAAAATCAAAGCAAGTGTAAACGATCCCTAATAGATGGGCTTTCTATTGATCAACAGCAGCAGCAAGTGGCAGCCCAGAAACAATATGGATATAATAGCAATATTGATTTGTGCAAATACAAATCAAGGTAGAGAAAGGCTGAACAAAAAAAATCGAACAGATTTGTCTATTCACGCTAAACAGCAGGGATATACCAACCTCCCACTGTGGCTATTGTATTCTGATAGCTGGCACCGCTGGCACCGTGGCTGTCAGAGTACCTGAACAGTGATTGAGGCCAAATGGCTGCAGTCACTGTTAGGCCATCAATCTTCCAACCGGCTAATCTTTAGATCAAAGTTAGTCAAGCCAAGTGGTGACGGCAGTAAACAAGCACATTTGATCTTCGTATGGCCCCCTTTAGTCCCATTTAGAGATATATACTCTGCCCACCTACTGTATGTAGGGGCAAAAAAAAAGAATTTTGCACATACATGCACGTTTCCGTGTTCTATACCTTTTAATGACCCTACAAGTACAGCAAAATACCAGATGATGTGCCAGAAATGCACTCAGTTACTGTTGTGGACTGAAATCACAGGAAATGGTATACTGTAAGCTCTACCCTGTTGTTTTTTGCTAAACTACTGAATCCCCACCCCGTCCTCTTCCCTTTTACATAGATAGGTGCAACAGTATGCAGGCCCTTTGAAAGGGTTAGTTCACCCTTTTCAGAAAAAATGAGTACGGTAGGTGCGCTAACACTGTACACCCTCCCTATCCCTCTGTCCCCGTTGTACTTGTCTTCATGGGGGTTGACCTGTAGTCCGTGTATTGGTCTGTGGGTTTGAAATGCCTGCTCTTCACCTTCTTTAATACAAGGACACCTTTAAACTAAGAGTTTCACCCTTGGGAGTCCCTAAATCTACAGCAGGAATTTCCAAATTATGGCCCATGGGCCACATTTGTCCCTCTACAAGATTTTTTTTCTGGGCCTGCAGCCAGGGTCAGTGGTGAATCCTGAATGTGCATTGATCGATGATTCAGGACCATAGGTGTGCGCAGCCTATTGCATTAGGGTGTGCACCCTTAAGCTCAAAAACACGCGTGTATGTGTCTACATATATATGACCCCGGCACATTGATCTCCCTGCCGATACAGTGAAAGAGAAGAGCATAAACACTTCTCTTATGGCAGAGCCGGTAAGAGGGAGATCTTTCCCATGTTCCTGCTGCTACACAGAGTGATAACACTAATGTGCATGGGGTGATTAGGGTGTGCCTGGGCACACCCGGCACACCTTGTGCGCACACCTATGTTCAGGACAGCAGAAGTAGCCTTTGGTCTCCGCTTCTCTTCCCCTTTTCCTGTAATATCCAGTGCAACCTCCAGCTGGCATCTTAGCAACCAATGAAGTGCTTACCCCAGCATTCACAGGAGGGTGAAGCTTCCTCTGTCTAGACCTGCTCCACCTCCCAGCTACTGCCCTGCGGCTTCAGAATACTGCAAGCCGTATAGTGGTAAGAGAAGACTTTGATAAGGACACTGATGTAATGGGACTTTGAAAGGGACCCTGATGTAAGGAGGTACGGTCATGAGGACTCTGATGTACGGAGGACTCTGATAGGGACCCTGATGCTGTGGTATTGTGATAAGGGCTCTGATGTGGACCCTGATGTTGGGGGACTGTGATAAGGACTCTGATGTAATGGGACTTTGAAGGGGACCCTGATGTAAGAAGGTACGGTCATGAGGACTCTGATGTACGGGGGACACTGATAGGGACCCTGATGCTGTGGTATTGTGATAAGGGCTCTGATGGGGACCCTGATGTTGGGGGACTGTGATAAGGACTCTGATGGGGACTTTGATGTAAGGGGAGACACTGCCCTCAGCTCCATCACCAACTTCATCTTGAGATATCACCCAAATCATCTACTTTGCTACTCCCAAGACATCTTGCCCTCTAGCTCCCTTGTTCCCTCCTACAATGCTCACCTGCAGGACTTCTCTAGAACCTCTCCCATCCTCTGGAACTTCCTACCCCAGTATATCTGGTTAGCTTCGACCCTGTCTGCCTTCAGGTGATCCTTGGAAACTTATTTATTCAGGGAAGCCTACCCCACCTCCACCTAAAAACTGTACTTCGGCCACTTCCATCAGATCAACCCACACAGCTTTTACCTTTCGAAAGTTCAGAGAACTTTTGTGCGACCGTGTGTATGCAAGCCAAGCTTGAGCGGAATTCCGTCGGAAAATCCATCCTAGGTTTTTCCGACGGAAAATCCAATCGTGTGTACGCGGCATTACACACTTCTGAAGTGAGCTCAGTGTGGATTCAGTGTGGATTCTGCCCTATGGGTGATAACCCATGGACATGGGCTTGTGCCCAGTGATAAGGGACCAGCTGGATGAAGTTCTGGTCAAGCCATTGCTGGATTGCCCACAGAATAGCTCAAAGGGTTGCCATACGGTAACTGGGAGTAACCTTGGTAGGCCCCATGCTAATGAACCGCAGGAGCCCTATAGAGCACCAAAGCCATCAGAAAGGACCTAATGTACAAATAAACCCGGTGCCATTACACTACAGAGGGATTGTTTTGTAGTCCAGTATAAGAAATGGCAAGGCTGTAAATAAGAGCAGTTCATTGTTAGGCTTTATATACACTTTGTGAGCCATTATGAGCGGTGTATTGGTACGGAGTAAACTATAATCAGTATATTATTGTATGTGTATATATATATATATGTAGTATATGATTGATATACCAGCAAGTCTAGCCTGTTATTAAAGCAGATACAAACATATGGTAAAACAAACTCTGCTGTAACTAAATTTTACATTTTATGTATTTTCTTTTTTTTTTTTTGTAATCTTACGATGTCCCTTCAGATAAAAGCCAACATTTCCCAGACCCGGCAGCTGTTCCATAACTTACAGACCAACAAATTAATGTTAGGTCTTCTGGCACCACAGCACTTGCAACTGTATTATTATTTTTTGGATGTGAGCTTTCTCCTGCATGTGGTCCCCAGCATGAAAATCATTAAGAGGAGGGAAGGCTCAGCTGGTTAGATCCTTAGTCTAGTCCAGGGGCAGCGGCCTGTGAAATGTGAGCCTGTAATTCATACTCCTGTGTTGGGGTCACTATTAGATGGCTGGAGATGGCTCTCTAAGGTCTTCTCTATAATGTTTTGATATACACAGTTGGAGATACAGATCATGGCGTTAGACACATCTCTTTTTATACCGGCCCCACCACTTTTCTAACTGGCAATGCTCCATGAGCAATATGGGATAATCTTTAGAGATGAACTCAAGGATTGAATTTTACTGTATATCCACTTGCCGACCCACCGCAGTACATATACTGTGGCAGGGTGGCTCGTACAGCCACCGTAATAGGCTTACTCCGGGGTTTGTGCATGCGCGTGTCCCCCTAAGGGGGCCAAGTCCAACCCCTGAAAAACCACCCCATAACCCCCCCTCCACCACATGATTTGGACCAGTGCACAAAGCAAGGTCCATAAAGACATTGAGGAGCGAGTTTGGATTGGAGGAACTAGACTGGCCTGTAGAGTCCTGACCTCAACCCGATAGAACACATTTGGGATAAATACGAGCGGAAACTGCGAGCCAGGCCTTCTCATCCAACATCAGTGCCTGACCTCACAAATGCGCTTCTAGAAGAATGGTCAGACATTCCCATAGACACTCCTAAACTTTGTGGACAGCCTTCCCAGAAGAGTTGAAGCTGTTATAGCTGCAAAGGGTGAACCACCTCATTATTGAGCCCTAGAGACTAAGACTGGGATGCCATTAAAGTCCATGGGGCAGATCCACAAAGAAGTTACGCTGGCGTATCTATTGATACGCCAAGAACTTCTAGTTTGCTCCGGCGTATCTTTGTTTTGTATCCACAAAACAAGATACACCTGAAGCTGGGCTAGATCCGGCTGGCGTACGTCTTAGTACGCCGTCGGATCTAAAGTGCATATTTACGCTGGCCGCTAGGTGGCGTTTCCGTCGATTTCCGCGTCGAATATGCAAATTAGCTAGATACGGCGATCCACGAACGTACGTCCGGCGCATTTTTTTACGTTGTTTCCGTAAGGCTTTTTTCGGCGTATAGTTACCCCTGCTATATGAGGCGTATCCTATGTTAAGTATGGGCGTCGTTCCTGCGGCGAATTTTAAATTTTCTACGTCGTTTGCGTAAGTCGTTCGCGAATAGGGCTTTGCGTAGAATGACGTTCACGTCACGTTAAAAATAGCAACAAAAAGCCTGGTTACTGCCAGTGAATTGGGATGAATCCAAGAATGGGAATAAATATAGTATCTCACAAAAGTGAGTACACCCATCACCTTTTCATGTGACAACACTGAAGAAATTACACTTTACTACAATGTAAAGTAGTGAGTGTACATCTTGTATAAAAGTGTAAATATTGATGTCCCTCAAAATAACTCAACACACAGCCATTAATATCTAAACCGCTGGCAACAAAAGTGAGTACACCCCTAAGTGAAAATGTCCAAATTGGTCCCAATTCGCCAATTTCCCTCCCCGGTGTCATGTGACTCGTTAGTGTTACAAAGTCTCAGGTGTGAATGGGGAGCAGGTGTGTTAAATTTGGTGTTATCGCTCTTACTCTCATACTGGTCACTGGAAGTTCAAAATGGCACTTCATGGCAGAGAACTCTCTGAGGATCTGAAAAAAAAGATTGTTGCTCTACATAAAGATGGCCTAGGCCAGTGATGGTGAACCTTGGCACCCCAGAAACTACATTTCCCATGATGTTCAACTACACTGCAGAGTGCATGATCATGGGAAATGTAGTTCCAAAACATCTGGGGTGCCAAGGTTCACCATCACTGGCCTAGGCTATAAAAAGATTGCCAGGATCCTGAAACTGAGCTGCAGCATGGTGGCCAAGACCATACAGCGGTATAACAGAACAGGTTCCACTCAGAACAGGCCTCATTATGTTCAAACAAAGAAGTTGAGTGCACATGCTCAGCATCATATGTAGAGGTTGTCTTTGGGAAATAGATGCATGAGTGCTGCCAGCATTGCTGCAGATGCAGAGGTTGAAGGGGTGGGGAATCAGCCTGTCAGTGCTCAGACCATACGCTGCACACTGCATCAATTTGGTCTGCATTGCTGTCATCCCAGAAGGAAGCCTCTTCTAAAGATGATGCACAAGAAAGCCCACAAACAGTATGGATTACTGGAACCATGTCCTGTGGTCTGATGAGACCAAGATAAACTTATTTGGTTCCGATGGTGTGAAGCGTGTGTGGCGGCAACCAGGTGAGGAGTACAAAGACAGGTGTGTCTTGCCTACAGTCAAGCACGGTGGTGGCAATGTCATGGTATGGGGCTGCATGAGTGCTGCCGGCACTGGGGAGCTACAGTTCATTGAGGGAACCATGAATGCCAACATGTACTGTGACATACTGAAGCAGAGCATGATCCCCTCCCTTCCGAGACTGGGCCGCAGGGCAGTATTCCAACATGATAACGACCCCAAACACACCTCCAAGATGACCACTGCCTTGCTAATGAAGCTGAAGGTAAAGGTGATGGACTGACCAAGCATGTCTCCAGACTTAAACCCTATTGAGCATCTGTGGGGCATCCTCAAAAGGAAGGTGGAGGAGCGCAAGATCTCTAACATCCACCAGCTCTGTGATGTCATCATGGAGGAGGGGAAGAGGACTCCAGTGGCAACCTGTGAAGCTCTGGTGATCTCCATACCCAAGAGGGTGAAGGCAGTGCTGGAAAATAAAGGTGGCCACACAAAATATTTACACTTTGGGCCCAATTTGGACATTTTCACTTACGGTGTACTCACTTTTGTTGCCAGCGGTTTAGACATTAATGGCTGTGTGTTGAGTTATTTTGAGGGGACGGCAAATGTACACTGTTATACAAGCTGTACACTCACTACTTTACATTGCAGCAAAGTGTCATTTCTTCAGTGTTGTCACATGAAAAGATAGAATCAAATATTTACAAAAATACTTAATTTTGTGAGATGTCCCCAATTCCGTGCTGCTGTTTTTAATACCAGTCATCGCAGATGGCTCACTCTCTGTGCGACATTGTAAAAAAGTAAACAAAAAAAAATGACCATAAACGATGCCCCCCCCCCCCCCCCCTGAGTCCCGGCATACTCGCTGATAACGGCATGGCCATCCTGTTAATGGCAGTGACAACAGATCCCAGAATCCTCGGGGAGGTTCAGTCAGAGTTTACAAACCACCTTTTGTCATAATCCTCCGAGCACAAACATCAATCACTCACTTCTTATTCAGGCCTGTTATTTTTCCGAGAGGAAGGCTGGCCGAGCAGTCGGCTTCCTTTTTAACACGGTTTGATGGTGATTTCATGTAATTGGTTGTGCGCTCAGTAACCTGAAGGAATGCCGTGCAGTAATTAGGCTCAGTGCTGTTTCCTTTAGATACTCGGCCTTGGCTGTATGTCTGAAGATAAACCTGCAATTACAGGCTTCTGGTGGGAACGTCACTCCAAGACAGCCGCTGGATCGCCATCCAAAACGGCCGCAGAACGTCTCTGCGTCATTCACAGCGTTTCCACAGGACAGTTGAGGAAAACATCTGCCATAACTATACTGGCTTCAACTTGAAGGAAGAAATTGGCCATGATTGGTTTTTAAAGTGGAGCTCCACTTTTTTAACCACTTAACCTCCTGGGACCCGCGCTATAGTCAAATGACGGCTACAGCGCGGATCCCAAAATCCAACAGGACGTCAATTGACGTCCGCCCCTTTGGGCGTTCCCCGCGCACGCTCCAGAGCGCGCAGCGGGGAAACTCTGTGTTGGCCGTGTCCCTTGGACACAGCCAATTACAGATCGCCGCGAACGGCCAATCAGAGTGGCCGTTTGCGATGCGATCTTTGTGCGGCCAATGAGAGATGATCTCATATGTAAACATATGAGATCATCTCTCATTGCCGTTTTACACAGAGACAGCGTCCTGTCTCTGGAGAGGAGACCGATCTGTGTCCCTTGTACATAGAGACACAGATCGGTCACCCCCCCAGTCACCCCCCCTCCACCTACAGTTAGAACACAATGCAGGGAATACATTTAACCCCTTCCTCACCCCCTAGTGTTAACCCCTTCAATGCCAGTCACATTTATACTGTAATTAGTGCATATTTATAGCACTGATCGCAGTATAAATGTGAATGGCGCCAAAAATGTGTCAAAAGTGTCCGATGTGTCCGCCATAATGTCGCAGTCCCAATAAATATCGCAGATTGCCGCCATTTCTAGTAAAAAAAATAAATAATCAAAAATAATAATTCTGTCCCCTATTTTGTAGGCGCTATAACTTTTGCGCAAACCAGTCGCTTATTGCGATTTTTTTTTTTTTTTACCAAAAATATGTAAAAGAATACGTATCGGCCTAAACTGAGAAAAAAAAATGTGTTTGTTTTTTTTAAATTGGGATATTTATTATAGCAACAAGTAAAAAATATTGTATTTATTTCAAAATTGTCGCTCATTTTTGTTTACTGCGCAAAAAATAAAAACCGCACAGGCGATCATATACCACCAAAAGAAAGCTCTATTTGTGGGGAAAAAAGGACGTCAATTTTGTTTGGGAGCCACGTCGCACGACCGCGCAATTGTTAGTTAAAGCGGCGCAGTGCCGGAAGCTGAAATTTCACCTGGGCAGGAGGGGGGTATATGTGCCCAGTAAGCAAGTGGTTAAGGACCGCCTCCTGCACATTTACGTCGGCAGAATGGCACGGCTGGGCACATGCACGTACAGGTACGTGCTGTGCTATTGTCCAGCCGTGGGTCGCGGGCCCACGCCCTGGTCAGAAGCTTCGTGACCGGGACCCGCGGACCTGATTGCCGCTAGAGTCCCGCGATCGGTCCCTGGAGCTGAAGAACGGGGAGAGCCGTGTGTAAACACGGCTTCCCTGTTCTTCACTGTGGCGGCGTCATCGATCGTGTGATCCCTTTTAAAGGGATACATAATCTATGACATCACACCTACTGCCAAACCCCCCTACAGTTGTAAACACACATGAGGTCACACATAACGCCATCAGCGCCCCCTGTGGTTAACTCCCAAACTGCAACTGTCATTTTCACAATAAACAATGCATTTTAAATGCATTTTTTTCTGTAAAAATGACAATGGTCCCAAAAATGTGTCAAAATTGTCCGAAGTGTCCGCCATAATGTCGCAGTCATGAAAAAAAAAAATCGCTGATCGCCACCATAAGTAGTAAAAAAAAGAAAAAAATATATAAAATTGCAATAAAACTATCCCCTATTTTTTAAACGCTATAAATTTTGCGCAAACCAACCGATAAACGCTTATTGCGATTTTTTTTTACCAAAAATAGGTAGAAGAATACGTATCGGCATAAACTGAGGGAAAAAAAAGTTTTTTTATATATTTTTGGGGGAAATTTATTATAGAAAAAAGTAAAAAATATTGAATTTTTTTCAATTTGTCGCTCTATTTTTGTTTATAGCGCAAAAAATAAAAACCGCAGAGGTGATCAAATACCACCAAAAGAAAGCTCTATTTGTGGGAAAAAAAGGATGCCAATTTTGTTTGGGAGCCACATCGCACAATTGTCAGTTAAAGTGACGCAGTGTCGAATCGCAAAACCTGGCCGGGTCCTTTAGCTGCATTTTGGTCCGGGTCTTAAGTGGTTAACCAGTTACCGACTTATACGTCGGCACTTTGAAGAGGGATATCTCAGCTGCTGCCATAACCAAGGTATCCATCTCATTAGGCTGCGGTTCGGTTAACTATAATGGTGGTCTCTGCGGCGGATTGGCCGCAAGATCACTGTTATTGGCGGTGGGAGAGGGCCCCTCCTGTCACTCTCCTGCGCCCTCCGCCGCTTACCGGAGCCGTCGTTAGCAGCGGAGGCGATCGGGGCATGTTACGTCAGTGGTATGGATACGAGTGAGGGCAAGATGGCCCCCACCGGTCTCCATACCATAGCAGGGTGGAAGCAACCTCAAAACGTCAATTTTGAAGCGTGACATGTTGGGTATCAATTTACTCGCGGAAAATTATCTTTCACAAAAAATAAATAAATTGGGCTAACTTTACTGTTGTCTTATTTCATTTTAATTTCCAAAAAAAGTGCGCTTGTAAGACCGCTGTGCAAATACGGTGTGACAAAAAGTATTGCAATGAACGCCATTTTATTTTCTAGGGTGTTAGAAAAAAATATATATATAATGTTTGGGGGTTCTAAGTAATTTTCTAGCAAAAAAAAAATGTTTTTAACTTGTAAACACTGAGGGGCAGATCCACATACAAATTAGAAGGGCGCAGCGTATGTGAGATACGCTACGCCGCTGTAACTTACTTTTGGCAGCTTTGAATCCACAAAGAATTCGCGCCGTAAGTTACGGCGGCGTAGTGTATCTCTCGCGGCGTAACGGCGCCTAATTCAAATCGGCGAGTAGGGGGGCGCGTTTCATTTAAATGAAGCGCGTCCCCGCGCCGAACGAACTGCGCATGCGCCGTCCCTAAATTTTCCGCCGTGTATTGCGCTAACTGACCTCGCATGATCGTCATTTTTTGTGACGTGGACGTAAATTAAGTCCAGCCCGATTCACGGACGTCTTACGCAAACCAAATTTTTTTTTTAAATTATACGCGGGAACGACGGCCATACTTAACATTGAGTACGCCACGAAATAGCAGCTTTAACTGTACGCCTGTCGGATCTAACCCAGATGCCGTCGTATCTTGTTTTGAGGATTCAAAACAACGATACAACGCGGGAAATTTGAAAGTACACCGGCGTATCAGTAGATACGCCGGCATACTCTATCTGTGGATAAAGCAGCCGACGTACATCTACGGCGGGTTTGCGCAGCCGTGCCCACCTGCCCCGTATAACGACGGCGGCTGATCAGCAAGAGGTTATAAAAAAATGTGCATTCGTTCAGTGAATCTGAAGGTACATTTGTTGTGTGTGAATTGGTTTCATTTATTTGCTTATTCCCTCTAGCATTCCCTAGAATTGTATGCATTTCCTATGCTCCTCAGCTCCATCTAATGGCCATAATGTGGTATTTTACTACTGCATATAATGAAAGGACGTAGTTTTTGCCTAAATTTTATGTGCATACAGATTCAATGGATAATGTGATTTTTTTATATCTAGACCACATAGGGAGGGTCAGCACACTTTTCACTTACCACCTTGCCATTTGCGTTGTTTCTCTGGATAAACCTGAACAAGTTCTACGATTTCTGCTACAGAAAAAGGTCCGGTCACATTCAGAGCAGGAAATCAGATCCCTACTATTAATACATAATTGTCGCCTGCTTTGTCTGGGAGAAGATCTGGAAGGACACGGAGATTGATCTTACCTTCCTCTTCTTTGACCTTCCCTCTGACTGTAATGTCCTTGTGCATTGCTCTACACATTCAGAAAAACTCAGGTTACTGTGATCGGCGCTGTAGTCCAGGTCCGCCAGTTTTGCCAGGGACAGGATATAGTTACACGCTATTCTCAAGATGGCCAACTTAGACAGCTTCTGTCCATAGGAATAACAAGGCACCTATGAAGGAAGGAGAGGATACATTACGTCTGGCAATAAAACGCATCGCAGACCAAGCTCCATTTTTTTTTTACATCATCTACTACCTGGAAATTTTTTTAAACAAGCAATCTGTACACATAGGGAAAAATTGCTGCCAAAATCGAATTGTAACTGCCCGCTGTGCAAAGTGCAGCTCACAGCAGCCCCAGGAGAGAAGCAGTGCCTGCAAGGGTAGCGGAAGACCGTTTTCTTCCATGCTGGTATGAAGTGATATTTAGCTAGATTCAGGTATAGTTACGCCGTTGTATCAGTAGATACGCCGTCGTAACTCTGAATCCGCGCCGTGATACATTTAAGCGTATGCACAAACTGAGATACGCTTAAATGTTGCTAAGATACGAGCGGTGTAAGTCTTCCTACGCCGTCGTATCTTAGCTGTCTATTTACGCTGGCCGCTAGGGGCGTGTACGCTGATTTACGCCTAGAATATGTAAATCAGCGAGATACGCCTATTCAGGAACGTACGCTCGCCCGTCGCAGTAAAGATACGCCGTTTAGGTAAGGCGTTTTCAGGGGTAAAGATAAACCACCAAAAAGATGGCGCAGCCAATGTTAGGTATGGACGTCGGATCCGCCGTCGAATTTCACGCCGTTTGCGTTGTTTGCATAAGTCAATTTAGAATAGGGCTGGGCATAGGTTACGTTCATGTCGAAAGCATTGACTATTTGCAACGTGATTTGGAGCATGCGCACTGGGATACGACCGCGGATGGCGCATGGGCCGTTCGTTCAAAACGTCATTTACGTGGGGTCATGCTTTATTGACATAAAACACGCCCACCTCTTCACAATTTGAATTTGGCGCGCTTACGCCGGCACATTTACGCTACACCACCGTAACTTAGGACGCAAGTGCTTTGTGAATACAGCACTTGCCTCTCTAACTTGCGGCGGCGTAACGGAAATTACATACGATACGCCCGCACAACTTTACGCCGCCGTACGTGAATCTGGCCAATTGTATTTTCAGTAAGCAAACACTTCAGGGATTATTTCTGGGATGGCAATCAGTTGCACACGTGTGGAGTACTATGAGATCAATTACAATTAACCGATACTCTCCACTCTTTGTATTGTTTTTTTTTTTTTAAATAGTTGATTTAAAGGGGTTGTAAAGGTAAAAAAAAAATCCCTAAATGGCTACCTTTACCTTAGTGCAGTCCTCCTTCACTTACCCCATCCTTCCATTTTGCTTTTAAATGTCCTTATTTCTTCTGAGAAATCCTCACTTCCTGTTCTTCTGTCTGTAACTCCACACAGTAATGCAAGACTTTCTCCCTGGTGTGGAGTGTCGTGCTCACCCCCTCCCTTGGACTACAGGAGAGTCAGGACGCTCTCTACGTTGCAGATAGAGATAGGAGCTGTGTGTTAGTGGGTGTCCTGACTCTCCTGCTCGCCCCCTCAAGGGATGGGGCGAGCACGACACTCCACACCAGGGAGAAAGCATCACATTACTGTGTGGAGTTACAGACAGAAGAACAGGAAGTGAGGATTTCTCAGAAGAAAAAAGGACATTAAAAAGCAAAATGGAAGGATGAGGTAAGTGAAGGAGGCCTGCACTAAGGTAAAGGAAGCTATTTAGGGAAAAAATGTTTTACCTTTACAACCCCTTTAAGCCCCGTTCACATTGGAGCAGTTTATCATGCGATTTGACAAGACGCATCCTATTGCCGGCACCATTGATGGCACAATTCAAATTAATGCGATGCCAATTTTTGCAGTGCCGCATCGGTTCGAAAGAGTAGTACATGCATCCGTAAAGTTTCTAATATGTTTATTTCCTATGAGTGTCAGCTCCACCTAGTGGCGATACTGCAGTATTTTCCTGCAATACCTAAAAAAAAAAAAAATACAAAAAAAAAACCCATTATGGTTGATATAGCTGGTGATCATAGGAAATAGACAGACAAATGATTTAGTTTATTTGCAATGGCTGTGCAAAAAATATTCACACAGTGATTTTTTTAAATAAATAGACCCTCTTAGTGACATTGTTGCAATTTTATTTATTTTTTTGCAACGATTAAGGCACTAAGAATCGCCTGTGTAGCTCTACTCAAAGAGACACCCGGTTACCAAAAATAATGTTATTTGGTAACAATGCCACTTTTTCTATCGCAGGTATGGACTGAAGTAGGAGAAGCCCTCACACTAGCCATCATTAAGGCCTAGAGGTCGAAACGCGTTTGGGGTAAAAAAAAAATTTGTAGTGCCAAATTGAATAGCTCAGGGTGGCACATTTTGAACCATGTCCTAGTACTGCTCTAAAGATTCATGGGTCTTTTTACAGCAGGAACACTTTAAAGAGGAACTGCACTCACATAATTTGTAGAAAAGAAAACAGATTTGCCATTCTGAAGCTTCCCTCCAACCACTTTGCATATTATTTTTTATATACTGTGATTCTGTACTTGCCAAATATGCTGCTGAAATCTCCCTCCACTTAGTCTGGCTGCAACCATTTTTACTGTGGGCACTTACTGTGGGCACTTCCTGGATTTACACAGGCACACACCTCCAGCTCTCATTGGCCCTCTTATAACTCACACCCCCTCCCTTCCTGGCAAACTCTCAAGAGAGTGAGACAGAGACAGAGAGCTGTGCATGATGTCATAAGGCTTTTTTCTAGACAAGAAACAGGAAGCGAGCTGTAAAAGGTATTTACTGGCAGAATAAAAATGTTTTACTATCCAAAGTTAAAACAACAAGGGCAGAGGATTTAATAAATGGAAAGTTGAAAAAAAAACGACTGAACTTCCGTTTATAACAATATAAATAAAATAATAAAATAAATATGTAAAATAAAATGATACACAATACATTGGTAAAATAATTATAAAATAAATAAATACATAGAAATTAATATGTTAAATAAAATAGTAAAAAATATAAAAAAGAAATATATATATATATATATATATATATATATATATATATATATATATATATAAAAAATAATATAGATAAAAAAAAAAATTATAAAATAATATAGATAAAAAAAAATATGTTTTATATATATAACATTTTATATATATAAAATAATATGGATAAAAATATTTTTTTTATAAAATAAAATAATAATATAGATAAAAAAATTAAAATTATATATATATATATATATATATATATATATATATATATATATATATATATATATATATATATATATATATAAATAATTTAAATTTTTTTTATCTAAAAAATTTTTTTTTTTATAAAATAAAATAATAATATAGATAAAAAAAATTTAAATTATATATATATATATATATATATATACACAAAAAATTTTTTTATCCATATTATTTTTTTGTTTTTATAAAATAAAATAATAATATAGATTAAAAAAAAATGTGTATATATATATATATATATATGTATATAATTTTTTTTTTTTTATCTATATTATTATTTTATTTTATAAAAAAAAAAATGTTTTAGATAAAAAAAATTAAAATGATTATATATATATATATATATATATATATATATATATATATATATATATATATATATACACATAGTTTTAATTTTTTATCTATATTATTATTTTATTTTATATATATATATATATATATATATATATATATATATATATATATATATATATATATATATATAAATATATAATAATAATATAGATAAAATAGTAAAAATGAAAATGTAGAATACAATAAACGAATGAAAACAAAGCTACCAGTAGTCCTTATTTCTGTTGCGGACTCCTAGACATGTCGGAGCTGGACCTGCTGACACCTTTGAATTTAGATAAGGGTTGGGCCTTGCCAGAACACTTCTGCTCCTATTAGCGCCAGTTGCCTATAGCGGAAAGCCTTGCTGAGCCTCTAGCCTGCTCTCCATCTGCTCCATGTATCACACACACATTGACATCAGCTACAAGACACTTCCCAAGTCAGTCTTATCCTTCCAGGCCCAGAATCCGGGACACGAGTGGTCCGCTTTCAACACGTCTCCTGATCTATTGCTTCCGTCCCGTCTGAGGCTGATGGAATTACCCTCACTTCGCACAAAATAAGATAATGCTTGCACATTTCTTGGAAGGGAATGGATCAATCATATTAGCAGCCGATCCTCAGGGAAGAAGCTGCTGGAATTAGGATCTCCATTGTCAAGTGAAAGAAAAGACAGCAACAGGCAGGCGTTTAGGGGCAGATTCACGTAGAATCGCCTTACTCTGCGGCGGCGTAACGTATTACATTTACGTTACACCCCGCAAGTTTTACGGGCAAGTGCTTGATTCACAAAGCACTTGCCTGTAAAGTTGTGGCGGCATAGCGTAAATCCGCCCGGCGCAAGCCTGCCTAATTCAAATGGGGCGGGGACCATTTAAATTAGGCGCGTTCCCGCGCCGAACGTACTGCGCATGCTCCGTCCCTAAAATTTCCCGACGTGCATTGCGCTAAATGACGTCGCAAGGACGTCATTGGTTTTGACGTTAACGTAAATGGCGTTCAGCGCCATTCACGGACGACTTACGCAAACGACGTGAAATTTCTAATTTCGACGCAGGAACGACGGCCATACTTAACATTGGCTAGACCACCTAGAGGGCAGGTTTAGTTTTACGCCGCGTATCTCTACTTAAACAACGTAAATTTACAGCGACGGGCAAAGCGTACGTTCGTGAATCGGCGTAACTAGTCATTTGCATATTCTACGCCGACCGCAATGGAATCGCCACCTAGTGGCCGGCCTAGAATTGCAGCCTAAAATCCGACGGTGTAAGTCACTTACACCTGTCGGATTTTAGGGAGATCTATCCGTAACCTGATTCTATGAATCAGGCGCATAGATACGACCGTCGTATCTCAGAGATACGACGGCGTATCAGGAGATACGCCATCGTATCTCCTTTGTGAATCTGGCCCTTAGTATCCAATGCTAAAGTATATTTAGCATTGGAATACATATAGAGGACACCAGCCATGGTCCTGTTGATTTTTCTTTAAAGGGGTTGTAAAGGAAAACATATTTTTTCCCTAAATAGCTTCCTTTACCTTAGTGCAGTCCTCCTTCACTTACCTCATCCTTCCATTTTGCTTTTAAATGTCCTTATTTCTTCTGAGAAATCCTCACTTCCTGTTCTTTTGTCTGTAACTCCACACAGTAATGCAAGGCTTTCTCCCTGGTGTGGAGAAAGCCTCTTGAGGAGGCAAGTCAGGACACTCTCTACTTTGCAGATAGAGAAATAGCTGTGTGTTAGTGGGCGTCCTGACACTCCTGCTCGCCCCCTCCCCCCTCAAGAGGCCTTCTCCACACCAGGAAGAAAGCCTCACATTACTGTGTGGAGTTACAGACAGAAGAACAGGAAGTGAGGATTTCTCAGAAGAAATAAGGACATTTAAAAGCAAAATCGAAGGATGAGGTAAGTAAAGGAGGACTGCACTAAGGTAAAGGAAGCTATTTATGGAAAAAAAAATGTTACTTTACAACCCCTTTAAGCTGACTTTTATTTTTTGAGGATAATATGCCTTTCCAGTTTGAAAAAAAACTCAGGCCGTCAGTAACTTGGTATACTGGGATTCTCAACTCGTTATTAGTAGAGCATTCTTGCATGGTCACCATGACATGACATAACATAAGAAAAAGTCCGCTTGAAAAGGCAATTGGTGGGAATTTCAAGTGGGAAGCCCCCAACTAGGGTTGTCCCGATACCACTTTTTTAGGACCGAGTACAAGTACCGATACTTTTTTTCAAGTAGTCGCCGATACCGAATACCGATACTTTTTTTAAATGTGTCCCCAAATGCAGCCATGTCCCCCACATATGCAGCCATG
Organism: Rana temporaria; assembly: GCF_905171775.1. NCBI lineage: Eukaryota > Metazoa > Chordata > Amphibia > Anura > Ranidae > Rana > Rana temporaria. Next base: position 612,377,803 of record NC_053489.1, read on the forward strand.
TCCCCCACATATGCAGCCATGTCCCTCACATATGCAGCCATGTCCCTCTAGCCATGTCCCCCACATATGCAGCCATGTCCCTCTAGCCATGTCCCTCACATATGCAGCCATGCCCCTCTAGCCATGTCCCTCACATATGCAGCCATGCCCCTCTAGCCATGTCCCTCACATATGCAGCCATGTCCCTCTAGCCATGTCCCTCACATATGCAGCCATGCCCCTCTAGCCATGTCCCTCACATATGCAGCCATGTCCCTCTAGCCATGTCCCTCACATATGCAGCCATGTCCCTCTAGCCATGTCCCTCACATATGCAGCCATGTCCCTCTAGCCATGTCCCTCACATATGCAGCCATGTCCCTCTAGCCATGTCCCTCACATATGCAGCCATGTCCCTCACATATGCAGCCATGTCCCTCACATATGCAGCCATGTCCCTCTAGCCATGTCCCTCACATATGCAGCCATGTCCCTCTAGCCATGTCCCTCACATATGCAGCCATGTCCCTCCAGCCATTTCCCCCATACCTTTGCCGCCGAAAGCCGCCGCCGCATGGAGAAAATCACAGCATTCATTTGAATAGCCATTTTGCCCGCGCGTATAGACACTCCCCCTTGCTCGGGATTGGACAGATCACGATCACCCATCCAATCCCGAGCAAGGGAGAGTGTCTATACGCGCGGGAACACTACAGCTATTCAAATGAAAGCTGTGATGTTCCCGCACGCCGTTTAACCCATGCGGCGGTGCGATGCGGCGGCGGCAGCGGCGGGGGAAAGTATTCTATTTAGGTATCGGGGGTATTTGCGCGAGTACAAGTACTCCCGCAAATACTCGGTTTCGGTCCCGATACCGATACTGGTATCGGTATCGGGACAACCCTACCCCCAACCCAGCCATTTCAACAGGAGAAACACCTTTAATAACTTTCCAGTCCCAGGAAACCCCTGTTGACAATTACGGTACTCTGTCTTTAACTCACTGTACATTAGTATGATGGTCACTGGGAAGAATGATCCTTACAGTGGTGGTTTTGGAAAGGGTTCACCCTTTATCCATAAGATAGATAAAAATATTATTGGTGTCAGAGTAGGGTGACCACTTGTCCCAGATTGCCCGGGACAGTCCCGCATTTTGCAGGTCTGTCCCGGGCACATTTATTCCAGGACAATACAGTGTCCCAGAATGAAACTGACACAGCCCCCCCCCCCCCCCCCTGGGCCAATCTGATGCCCCCAAAAAAGCCCGCCACATCACCGCTTTACTCACTGACAGTACTTGTCCTGGCCGGGAATGCCTGGAGGAGCACAGTCCCCGCCCTCTGCTTGTGATTGGGGAAATCATAAATCCTGTCTCTTGTGTCCAATCACTGTGCTGTAATTCGTTACAGCACAAGCTGATTTTTGAGAAGGGGGTGTGTCCCTGAATGATAGTTTAGAAATGTGGTCACCCTATGTCAGGGGGAACGTATCTGAGAGTCAGAAGTTGCTCAAGGAAGTCCTAGCAACCTTTGGAGGAACCCTAGTTGACGTCATCACCCCAGCTCAGTGAGTGGTAGCATTCAGCTGTACTGATATTCTGTTTTTTTCGTTTATCTTTCTGTTTTAATACATTTAATGCCAATTCATACAACACTATGTAGTCTTTCTACTTTATTCTCCATGTTAATTATCCTCTGGCTTAATTTGTATGGAGCTTCGGAGAGACTCTGGTTGTACTAATCCTGGATATCCTTGGTGCAATTAAGCTTTTAAGACCTCCAATCATCTTAATCTCTGCTAAACTATGACTGTGTGCAATTGGTGATGGAGCACAGGGGTCGTGACACTGAAGACGCACACAGATGATGATGAGATTCATTTGATGGACATTTATTTGTGTGTTTTATCTTATATCGTTATTGCAAATTGTTGTAGTTTTTCACGTGCGCTTCGATTTTTTTGTGTTTATTTGCACTGATATTTTATTTGTAATATTTTTTTTTAACCACCGATTTTGGTAAAGAGCCTATGACAAGGTTTTTTACACTTGTGATCAGCTGTGTCCAATCACAGCTCAATACATGTAAACAAGGAAATGCTGGTTATTGGCATTCCTCTACTCACACTGACAAAGTGTAAGGAGAGCCGATCAGTGGCATTTCCTAACAAGAGAGATCTTCAAAGATAATCAAAGCACTGATTGACAGTATCCTGTCTATCAGTGCAGCGTCAACAGTGCCCAGCAGTGATGCCAATCAGTGCCACCTATCCATGCCACCTATAGGTGCCTATTAGTGCTGCATATTAGTGCCTCCTCATCAGTGCCCTTCCGTGCCATCTCATCAGTGCTGCCTCACAGGGCCCATCAGTGCTGCATATTAGTGCCTCCTCATCAGTGCTGCTTCATAAGGGCCCATCAGTGCAGCCTCATCAGTGCACATCAGTGAAGGAGAAAAATTACTTATTTACAAAATTATATAAAACAGAAGCTTTTTTCATTTTTTTTAGCAAAAATAAAATAAAATAAATAAAGCTCTGTCTGTCTGTCTTTTGGTTACATGACCACACAATTGTCATTCAAAGTGTAAGGCCCCGTACACACGAGGAGACATGTCCGATGAAATCGATCTGCGGACCGTTTTCATCGGACATGTCTCCTGGGATATTTTGGTACACACCATCAGACCAAAATCCCCGCGGACAGAGAGCGTGGTGATGTGGCGGTGACGGTGACGCGGCGACGTGCGCAAACCAGGAAGTTCAATGCTTCCCATCAATTCGACGCATGCGCGGGATTTCGGTCCGCTGGTTAGACGTAATAACCAGCGGACATGTCCGATTAGGCGTACTAACCATCGGACATGTCCGACGGACATGTTTCCAGCAGACAAGTTTCTAAGCATGCTTAGAAACTTTTGTCCGCTGGAAACCTGTCCGCTAGGCCGTACACACGGTCGGACATGTCCGCGGAAACTGGTCTGCGGACCAGTTTCAGCGGACATGTCTCCTCGTGTGTACGGGGCCTGACAGTGCTGAAAGCTAAAAATTGGCCTGGGCAGGAAGGGGGTGAAAGTGCCCGGAATTAAAGCAGTTGAAGGGACAGCGCAACGCATTTCTCCTGTTTTATGCCCCAACCAATCAACAGACTGTAGGGCCATGTGGACAGCTTTCATATATTCTGTCTGAAAGTGGAATGTTCCTTTAAGCCGCATTCTATTGGTTAACTAGTGTCTTGCATTACGCCGCGCTGGATGTAATTACCCCGTTCCTTCTTGTAATCAGAGAGTGACCTAACTCGCCACTGGACAGAAATCAGTAACACGTTCCCAAGCCAACATCAACACATCTCCGTATTGTTCTTCTTTGTATTAAACAAAACTTGATTTCCATGTAATAGCTTAATGAGCCTGCGTTTGGCACTATAACAATGCTCCCTTCTCTTGTTATTCTCTCCATGATTTTTAACGTTAAAATAAAACGCCATTACTTTTCAATGCGTTTTTTGTAAGTACTTTTTTTAGAACTCTTTAGTTTATTTTCATATATTTTATTTCAAGGAAAACTCAATTTTCATAAAAAAAAAGTACGAAAAAAGTACGAAAATATATATAATGGCTACATAAGCCATTTTGTAATCCTATGAAATTACTTCTTACTTCTGCATTATTCTATGTGCTCTAAAATTGATTTTTTTTTTAAAAATAATCACAATTTTTAATAGAAAAACTTAAAGTGGAGTTCCACCCATAAATATAACATTACATCAGTAGTTTTAAAAAAATGTCATTAGTCCTTTACGAAAAATGTTTTTTTTTTTTAGATGCCTTCAAAGTGTTGTTGCTAGGCAGAATAGTTAATCTTCCCACTTCCTGCACCTAGGTGCTTAAGCTTCCTAACCTACACCGCACAGACTCCTGGGAATGTAGTGGGTGTAACTTTCCAGGAGTCTGTGCACTCCCCAGTCTAGAAGAATCATGTGACTTGGACAGCACAGGTGCTGAAACCTGATCTGAAAGCTATTACACTGCTTGTGCAGCACTGAGCATGTGCTAGATCTGCAAGGCTGAAATCCAGGAAGTCATACAGTCTGGCTTCATGATGCCCACACTTAAGATGGCCCCAGTCAATTTCTATTTTATAAAGTGTCTAAATGCTGTAACAACCTAACAAAACGGACCTTAGTTTACAGACTAACTTTACTAGAATACATTAAGCTTGTGTATTACAGGGGTATTTATATTTAGAAAGTGAAATTGTGGCCGGAACTCCGCTTTAACCACTACAGACCCGCGCTATAGCCGAATGACGGCTTCAGCGCGGATCTGAATATCCAACAGGCCGTCAATTGACGGCCGCCCCTTTGGGCGTTCCCCGCGCGCGCTCCAGAGCGCGCTGCGGGGAAAGTCTGTGTTGGCCGTGTCACTTGGACACAGCCAATCACAGATCGCCGCGAACGGCCAATCAGAGTGGCTGTTTGCGATGCGATCTGTGCGGCCAATGAGAGATGATCTCATATGTAAACATATGAGATCATTTCTCATTGCCGGCTCACACAGAGACAGCGGTGCTGTCTCTGGAGAGGAGACCGATCTGTGTCCCTTGTACATAGGGACATAGATCGGTCACCCCCCCTCCCCCACAGTTAGAACACTAAGCAGTATACACATTTAACCCCTTCCTCACCCCCTAGTGTTAACCCCTTCCCTGCCAGTCACATTTATACAGTAATTAGTGCATTTTTATAGCACTGATCGCAGTATAAATGTGAATGGCGCCAAAAATGTTTCAAAAGTGTCCGATGTGTCCGCCATAACGTCGCAGTCCCAATAAAAATCGCAGATCGACCGCCATTTCTAGTAAAAAAAATAAAATAAAAAAATAATAATTCTGTCCCCTATATTGTAGGCGCTATAACTTTTGCGCAAACCAGTCGCTTATTGCGATTTTTTTTTTTTTTTTTTACCAAAAATATGTAGAAGAATACGTATCGCCCTAAACTGAGAAAAAAAATGTGTTTTTTTTTAAAAAACTGGGATATTTATTATAGCAACAAGTAAAAAATATTGTATTTTTTTTCAAAATTGTCGCTCTTTTTTGTTTATAGCGCAAAAAATAAAAACCGCACAGGCGATCAAATACCACCAAAAGAAAGCTCTATTTGTGGGGAAAAAAGGACGCCAATTTTGTTTGGGAGCCATGTCGCACGACAGCGCAATTGTCAGTTAAAGCGACGCAGTGCCGGAAGCTGAAATTTCACCTGGGCAGGAGGGGGGTATATGTGCCCGGTAAGCAAGTGGTTAAGCCATTACTTTTTTTAGTCTTGAATAGGGTGGGATGTATGGAAATTCCTGACAATTTTTCCCGTTGTCTGTGTCCCTGTTGGTAAGATTTACTCCCACTTCCTGTCCCGGGGACAAGCTGTCACAAGGACAGGAAGTTAAGGGATATATCTCATGGGTGCAGAGATGGCACATTCAACAACTAGAGGTACATCGAATGTAAATTTTGGTGCCCAAACTGAAAATGCAGGATGCACTTGGCCGAAAAGCCGAAACCAAAAATTACAGTTTTAAAAAAATATATCTAATTTTATAATTGTATTATATTTGACTTTTTAATTAATATAATTTATTTATATGAATTGATTGTCGGCCATTATTGGCACCTTTAGCGCTAGAAAAGCTCAAGGAAAATGCATCCCTTTAAATTCTCTGTATGTCTTCAGATTGGTTTGTTGCACTTCAGTTGTGGTGCTAAAAATCTTGCTTGACGCATTTTTGGTCAGTTAACCACTTTAGCCCCGGAGGATTTGGCTGCCCAATGACCGGGCCATTTTTTGCGATTCGGCACTGCGTTGCTTTAACTGACAATTGCGTGGTCGTGCGACGTGGCTCCCAAACAATTTTTTTTTTACACAAATAGAGCTTTCTTGTGGTGATATTTTATTTTTTGCGCTATAAATAAAAAAAGAGCGACAATTTAAAAAAAAAAAGCAATATTTTTTACTTTTTGCTATAATAAATATCCCCCCAAAAAATATATAACAAAATTAATTTATTTCTCAGTTTAGGCCGATACGTATTCTTCTACAATAAGCGTATATTGATTGGTTTGCGTAAAAGTTATAACGTCTACAAAATAGGGGATAGTTTTATGGTATTTTGATTATTATCATTTTTTTATTAGTAATGGCGGCGATCTGCGATTTTTCTCGTGACTGCGACATGATGGCGGACACATCAGACACTATTTTAACCACTGTTATTTATACAGCGATCAGTGCTATAAAAATGCACTGATTACTGTGTAAATAACACTGGCAGTAAAGGGGTTAACCAGTAGGGGGCGAGGAAGGGGTTAAGTGTGTCCAAGGGAGTGATTCTAACTGTGTGGGGGATGGGCTACCTGTGACACGACACTGATCGCTGCTCCCGATGACAGGTCAGTGTCCTGTCACAAGGCAGAACAGGGAAATGCCTTCTTTACAATGGCATCCCCCCGTTCTGCTGCTCCGTGACACGATCGCAGGAAACACCGGCGGACATCGAGTCCGCAGGTCCCACGGGCACGGTCACAGAGCTTGCGGCAGGCGCGCGCGCATCTGCACTGTGTTTTTTTTTTAAAGCAACGTACTGGTACATTGCTATGCACATAGGAGCCATTCTGCTGACGTAAATGTGCGTTACATGGTCGGCAAGTGGTTAAAGAAAAAACGCACCAAAAATGACAGATTGCGACGCTCAGTGGCCTATTTACAGCCAGCAGCTTGATCCACTAGTTATTGGATGATCTTTAGCTTCCCGTGTGTTCCTGATATTTTTGGATTTCCTGTTACCGATCTGGCTTGACTTTGACCTGTCTTGTCTCCATTCCTGGCTTTGACCCTCAGTTTACTCCATTGACTCTGCCTGCTGATCAGTGTATGATCTTTGTCTTGCTCTTTGACTCCGCAGCTGCCTGATTACTAGTGTATGACCCCGGCTTGCTCCTGACTCTGCTTGCTGCCTTACCCCTGGACACTTCAGCCTGGTGCAGCTGGCAACCCCTGCTTCTTTGGTCATAGCACTCCCTACTGTCACCTTTAGGGGTGCCCTGCACTCAGCTGCAAGGTAAGCCCTCTTATCACTTCGGCCTCTGACCAGGTACAGGACACCTGCCGTTTAACCACTTTAATGATTATTTACAATGCCTCTATACTCGCACATGTTAATCTTTTTACTTCCACAGCCTCCAGCTTCCTAAAAATACAAAGATGCAACATGTTGCTGATTGGACGCATGTGTCCTTTTATTAGGCGAATGTACTGCGACTGTTAGGGGTCCAGGAACTGGGAATAGTTATGGGAAATATGTAAAGCATTCTATCCTTTCATTGTACTCCAAACATTCCTTGCAGATAGCGAAAGCTTCCATCAAGACAATCATGAAGAACCTCCTGTTTACAAATGCTAGGTGTAACATTACAGGAAGACGCGTCTTTTGGCGCCACTGTGAATTATATCTTCATTATTCTAATGATAACAATTGATAAATAGTACTCAGCAAGGCTTACATACAGTAATGTTAGAAAGTGTAGAAAGAGTAATTGTGCAGAATAAGGAGACGGCTAAAATACATTCTAACAAATATTAACAGTTGAAGGTCATTTGGAGTTTCCAAAGAGAACGGGCGTCCAACGCTGGTCTTCTCTTCTGCTGTTTTCCATGACTGAGCATGAGCACACCAATTTTCACAAAGTCATTTCACGTAAGAGGGCATTACATGCTAGATCTGACCGTTTCTAGGTAGAGACCAGTAACTGGGAAAAGGTTTACAAATATTCAGAATCTCCCAGCAAATGCCGAAGATGGAAAAATTGGGTAAAAGGCACCTGGAGACACCCAAAGGCTGCCGACACAATCCCACTGGCAGATGACTGCTAAAAACAACAATCGTATAAACATTCTCATCTGAGCGAAAAATTGTGGAAATACTGCGCTGTCTGGGTGAATTTTAAATGAGAATGCAAGCAGCTTAAAATGTGAGATACCCACAAACAGACTGGTAAAAATGGAAAAACAAGCTGCGCAACTAATGATATTGATGTGAAATACAATTATAATTAAACGGAACAAAAAACCTTTAAGTGAGATAATATGTCCTGTTACGGATGGTATATGAATCAAACGTAAAGAGTCTATTGTTCAAAAACAAAAACACCAAATATGCATCTGGTGGTATTTTGATAGTATAAAAAATTAATCCTTCGCCTTCAAGCAAATAGTGACATCAAATGCGAGAACCTCAGAATAGTGCACGGATAGACAAAACACCTCCACCTTTCAATCACACTGCCCCTTACCAGAGGGGAAGATCCCAACTAGAGACCTTCTGACAGCAGATGGCTTGCTCCCCAGCCAAGGGGTTACGTGGCAGGATATCCAGGGGCCAAAACTTCTCCCACAGTGGACCGATAATTAATGTTGATTGAAACCAATATGGAGAAGAAAAAAAGCTACATAGTGTGAACCCGTGTAGCAATTTATTAAAAAAGATTAAAATCACACTTCCAAGAATGTAGATAAAATTCACTTGTGAAAATATATATAGCCGGCCGGCTAGCACAACCCGTTCACTCCGGGACACAGTATGCGGTTCTAGACGTCAGCACGCCACCACCCTACGCCGTTTCGTCTCAGAAGACTTCGTCCTAGAGCGTTTTAAAGCTCGAAGCTCCACAATGCTCAGGAAGAAAAAAATCAATTATTCTCTATGGTGGTGGACTGGTGGTTCACGTCTCCACTTCAAAATGCTTGAAGCTCAAAAAGATTTGGAGATATTTTAGTAGCTCGATTTGGGAAGATTGGTTTGTTTTTGAAGTAGCTGAAGGCAGAAACACAGCAACAAATTGATAGTTTCCTATTAGAAAAAAAGCCAAAGCTCCAAAATGCTTGGAAACGCTCAAAAATGTGTATACCAATGTACAACAGAACATACGAAAATATGAGCAAAAATTTGATGCTCAGGTGTGAATGCAGCCTTAAAGTGGTAGTAAACTCTTCTTTTTTTTACCTACAGGCAGGGCTTTTTTCAGCGGGAACGCGGGGGAACGCAGTTCCGGCACCTCCTGGACTGACTGTATGTAATGACAAGGGGTGCTGGGGTGTGCTGCAGGGTATTGATGCTCACTGCTGGGGATTTATTTTTGCAGGGGGGTCTAATGTTGCTGGGGAGGTCTATTGTTGCTGGTGGGGGACCTATTGTTGCTGGGGGGGGGGGGGTCAGGTGTTGCTGAAAGAGACCTACTGTTGGGGAGGCGTCTATTGTTGATGGCAGCCAGAGAGTCTATTAATGATGGCTGTGCGGAGATCTGTTGATGCTGCCGGGAGTCTATTGTTGCTGGTGGGGACATTTTGTTGTGGGTGGTCCATTGTTGTTAGGGGATCTATTGTTGCTGGCTGCAGGGGATCTATTTTACTGCTTTTCTTGATATCATTACCAAATTCAATACAAATTACTTAGCACCATAAAACAATACTTGGTCCTATATTGTCTAAAAGGGACGGTACTGGGAGGTGGGTAGGGGGGGAAAAGGGGTGACTTGGAAAGGAGGAGTTCCTGCACCTATTTTTTGAGAAAAAAAGCCCTGCCTACAGGTAAGCTTACCTGTAAGTTAAATGAATATTCTGAACGTGCACTGTTTTTTGTGGCTGATCCAGTCAGACAGCTGGAGTCCCCGAACCTGGAAGGATAACCGGGTGAAGATGGCACGCCGCTGGAGGGCAAGTATGTGGTACATACTGGCAGATGCTCCTCCTGGAGCAACTACCAGTTTTTAATGCCCTCTGCTACCTGTATAAAAGGGGCCTTATGCCGCATACACACGATCGGAAATTCTGACAAGAAAAGTCCGATGTGAGCTTTTGGTCGGAAATTCCGACCGTGTGTACGCGGCATAAGACTTCTTTCACAGGGGAGGCCGGGGTATGATAAATACAGGTGGTTGAGCCATGGTTTTACTGCTTACCACTGCCCACCTAAAGCCGCAAGTACTGCCAGAGGCAGCTCTTCAAATGCCGTGGCGACGATGCCTTGCAAACTTATGTTGAGTTGACAGGAGGCACATCAATGGGGGTTGTGTGCAGTCCTGAGGTATGGTCATCTAGAGCCCAGGATGAACATGCTCCCCCCCCCCCCCCCCAAGATGAGAAAAAATCCCCCCACAAAAACATTGCATGCTTACCCCCTAAGAATAAATTCCCCTTCCTCCCAGTACAAGTCTGCCCCCCTGCTGAAATCCCCCCTTCCAGCACACATTTTTGCCCCCCCCCCATCTCAAATGCCTCTCCCCAAAAACGGTTTACTGATCCTTTACACCTAAAATTTTCCCTCCTAGTACACCTTCCCTGTTCTCCTCCCCGTTCCAAATCCCCCCTCCCAGTACAAACCCCCCCAATCTCCCCATCTAGCACACATCTTCTTTCCCCCATCCCCTTCCCAACACAACCCCCTGCCCCCCCCCCCCCCCAAATTCCACCTTCTAACAGAAATCCCCTCCCCTCCAAATCTCCCTGTTGCACCCCCACCTCACATGGTACCACAGTGCCTGGGGCAGCCACCCCTCCGACCCACCCCTTGTCCTGGCCCTGGTTATGTCACAACCATAAGCCTAATGCTTGGCACATGGTTGCGGTGCAATATGCCCATTAAAGGTTACTGTTTAGCTAAAGAAAAACAGGCATTCAGTAGGTGGCAGGATCATCTCCTGAGCACCTGACAGCGGCTCAGCCGCACTCTAAACTGTGATCCACCGCGGATTGCATTTCAAAGAATGGGCATGCATGAACTTAGCCTAAGAGTTAGATTAGTGGTTAGGACATGTGGGGTTTTCCCTACTGAGACTGGCACTGCCAACATTAAATACAGGCTATGTCCACCACAGGCTTACAGAACCATAATGAACCCACCATTAAATGGCTTGTTGGAGAAATACCAAAAAAAAATAAAAAATTAAGTACAAGAATAAAAATCTGTTTTTCGAGCAGACGGCAAAAAGATAACGGCATTATGTTAGACCGCTCAAGGGACAAAGAGCACAGAGCTGAGTCGACTTTGTTCCGTAACAAGCTGCTGAATCTCCCCAGTCTTCTAATTCTCGCCGTTTATTTTTATTCGGGGAGTCGAAGCATTTTAAGGTCCCACCGGGGAGGTAGCTGGCCCGCTCTGGATGAGACTTTTGGAACGCTCCTTGTAACTCAACTGTCTCTTTGTCTGTGCCGCGCGTGACGCCAACCAAATCTTCCAGAAGGTTCATATAAATGTCCACTTTCTCCGAGACTTCTGGCCTCATTACGTCATTCGCTTCTCAAAAGATTTTTTTTTTTCTTCTTATAAATAGAACTTGAGTTGTTTTATTTCAGGCGGAGAGATTGTGATTTTTCCCCAGGGAGTGACTTTCAAACTTGTTAAAGTGAATAACTTATTCACCCTTTCACAAGTTTTTAACCCTGTGTGTTTTTTTTAGCAGAAACAGCTGCTGTTTGTAGAAGGTTTAGCTGGATCTATGAAATTCACTTTGAAATATTTTGTAATGGGATAACCAGTTATGGTTATGGAGGGGGGAGGGGCAAAGAAACCAAAAATTACGGTTAGTTACATGTAAACTCGATCTGAATGACATTTAATTTGATAAAGCAATTATAGTCATGAAAAAATTGACAGTTTAAATAATCAATTTCTTATTTTCACGTTTTCCTTCATTTGCTGCATTCCAATGCTGCTGATCTCTAATGCCCCGTACACACAATCGGATATTTCGTCTAAAAAACCTTGGATGGTTTTTCCGACGGAATTCCACTCAAGCTTGGCTTGCATACACACGGTCACACAAAAGTTCTCTGAACTTTCGTCCGTCAAGAACACAGTGAAGTACAACACTACGACAAGCCGAGAAAATTAAGTTCAATGCTTCAGAGCATGCGTCGAATTGTTTCCAAACATGCGTCGAAAATTTTGCTCGTTGGAATTGCTACAGACGATAGGAATTTTTTCCGTCTGAAAATTTGAGAACCAGCTCTCAATCTTTTGCTGTCGGAAATTCCGACAGAAGAAGTCCGATGGAGCCTACACACGGTCGGAATATCCAACCAAAAGCTCACATTGAACTTTTCTTGTCGGAGATTCCGACCGTGTGTACTCAGTATTACAGTCTGTTTCAGACACTTCCTTTCTACATGCACTCAAGTGATGGCTGCATAAAATTTCTTAGGGTGGGCTTTCTGCTGGTGGTCTCCAAACTCCACAGGTCAGATGTGGCCCTTTGTTTGCCTTTACGTGCCCCTCGAAGCACTATTCCTCCCACTGATACAAGGTACTTTTCCTGCTACTGACAGCAACAAAGGGGCACTATTCCATCCACGGGCATCCACAACGGAGGCACTCCCACTGACGCCAACAATTTTCCTTCCACTGACACCAGGGATGGGGCATTATTTCTTCCATCGACACCAGGGATGGGGTACTATTTCTCCAACAATTGGCAATATTACTCCCACCAATACCAATGATAGAAAACTATTCCTCTCTCTAATACTAATGATGGGGCAGTCTTTCTTCGACCAACACTAACGATGGAGCATTATTCCTTCCACTGGTACCAGGGATGGAGTATTTTTCCTCCCACTGACATCAACAATTGGCAATATTACTCTCACCAATACCAAAAATGTGGCACCTTTCCCCCACCGACACCAATGAGAAGGCATTATTCCTTACACCGACACCAGGGCGCATTTTTCCTCCCACTGATACCAACAATTTGCAATGCAAAGCAAGGTCCATAAACACATGGATAAGTGAGTTTGGGGTGGAGGGACTTGACTGGTTAGTGGAGGGACTTGACTTGAGTGCTTACCTCAACCCGATAGAAAACCCTTGGCTTGAATTAGAGTTGAGACTCACTTTTTGTGATGAAAAAAAACGACATTTTAAAAAACGTCATTTAAAATGACCGTGTGGGGGGAAAACGTCGTTTTATGTCTTCTGAAAAACGACAAAAAAAAAATTCGAACATGCTTCAATTTTTTGTGTCATTTTTTAAAACGTCGTTTTTTGTGTCATTTAAAATGATAGTGTGTGGGCAAAACAACGTTTAAAACAACGTTTTTAAACCCGCGCATGCTCAGAAGCAATTTATGAAGCGAGCTTGAATGGAACAGAGTGCCGTCGTACGTGCTGAACGTAACTGCGCTTTGCTAGAGCATTTTGAAAAAACGATGGTGTGTAGGCTACGTCGTTTTTAAAAATGAAGTTTCAAAAACGTAGTTTTTTTTCCATCACATAAAACGTCGTTTTTTTCTATCACAAAAAAACGACCGTCTGTACGCGGCATTAGACTGGGATGCTTATAAAATTCATGTGCGTTTAAAGGCAAGCATCCCAATACTTTTGTATGTGCTGCGTTTTAAAAAAAAGCTCAGGTTGATTTTTTTGGTTTGCTTTTATGTATTTTGAGGTCCATAGCAGTCAATAGTCAATGCATGAAAATGCATGGATGATGTGTTTTGCGTGCGTTTCTAGACCTGGGTAACACATTTAAATAGTTTTTTTTAATTGATGAACTAGAAAAATGCATGATGCGCGAAAATGCATTAAAACGCCAGTTAATGTATTTGCAAAGCAGGCATCAACGCAAATGAAAAAAGGAGTGAAACCAAAAGCGCAGAGGTGTAAAGTAACCTTCTAGATGTTTTTTTACAACATAGCAAATGGTTTTTGAGTTTGGGTCCAATGCAATGTAACGCCTGCTAGTGAATAACACACTTTCCTCTTGAATAGGATTCAGGAAACAGATTGTCGAAGCAGCATTTACTCTGCTAATCTTAAGAACATGGAACACAGAAATAAATGGAAAACATCTACTGATCAAACAGCATTTTTTTAACCAACTCAGGGCTGACTTCATTTAGTAAAATAGAAAAGACAGGATGGCTATGGACAGTGAAAGGGAAGTCCATCCAAGTCGATGTGCAGCCAAGGCAGCAGACGGACCTGTGGGACCGGACTCCGGCACACCGCTTGATCCTGGAAGCTCATTACGGAATGATCTTTATGCCAAAATAATTGAATTCCTCTTGCTGCAGATACTCAGCATTCAGAGGAGCGCTGACTGTTGTTCTCAGGATATTTTTCTAATATCAAACACAGACGGACATTCATCTACTCAACTATGGAACCTTCATACTAAAATGATATTCTCACAAGTGCAGAACATACAATTACAAAAAAGTATTCTCAAAGCTGGACTGCAGGTATAGCAATTTTTGTGTAGGTATAATTGGTCCAGCTTGGATCAGTGGCGGCTGGTGCTCAAAATTTTTTGGGGGGCGCAAACAAAAAAAAATCAATTGCAGCCTCACTGTGCCTATCAATTGCCGCCACTGTGCCCAAGCGCAGCCACTGTGCCCATCAAACGCAGCCACTGTGCCATAAAATTGTTGCCACTGTGCCATGCCATCAAACACAGCCACTGTGCCATGCCATCAAACGCAGCCACTGTGCCTATCAATTGTCGCCACTGTGCCATGCAATCAAACGCAGCCACTGTGCCATCAATTGTTGCCACTGTGCCCATCAATTGTCTCCACTGTGCCGTGCCATTGTCACCACTGTGCCCATCAATTGTTGCCACTGTAACATGCCAAATGCAGCCACTGTGCCATGCCAAACGCAGCCACTGTGCCATGACATTGTCGCCACTGTGCTTATCAATTGTCGCCACTGTGCCATGCCATTGTCGCCACTGTGCCATGCCAAACGCAGCCACTGTTCCATCATTTGTCTCCACTGTGCCATGCCAAATGCAGCCACTGTGCCATGCCAGTGTTGCCACTGTGCCCATCAATTGCCACCAGTTTGCCCATAAAATGCCACCAGATTGCCCCCCCGCCACTGTAACATGCCAAATGCAGCCACTGTGCCATGCCAAACGCAGCCACTGTGCCATGACATTGTCGCCACTGTGCTTATTAATTGTCGCCACTGTGCTTATCAATTGTCGCCACTGTGCCATGCCATTGTCGCCACTGTACCATGCCAAACGCAGCCACTGTTCTATCAATTGTCACCACTGTGCCATGCCAAATGCAGCCACTGTGCCATGCCAGTGTTGCCACTGTGCCCATCAATTGCCACCAGTTTGCCCCTAAAATGCCACCAGATTGCCCCCCCCCCGCTACTTACCTTTCTCGGTCAGCCATCCTCGGATTGATCCCTCAAAGTAGTCATGCCCTCGATGTCGCTTCAGCCAATCAGGTAAGGTGAACCTGATTGGCTGAGAGGCCTGTCAGTGTTAACCAGGGAACGCACACCCCCTGCGTCCCCTGCTTAACTATTTGGAAGCCGATTACAGCCCTCAGGCTGTAATCGTAAAGCCTATCAGAGCCGCTGGCTCTGATAGGTACTTCCAAAGCCAACCAGCTGCCATTATTCAGATGGCCGGCGCTCACCAGGCCATCTGAATAGTGGGCGCCACCTTATCCAGTCAGAGAAGACTTTACATTCACTGAGAACATGTCTATTGCTGCTATGGGGATTTATTCCGA
Organism: Rana temporaria; assembly: GCF_905171775.1. Taxonomy (NCBI): domain Eukaryota; kingdom Metazoa; phylum Chordata; class Amphibia; order Anura; family Ranidae; genus Rana; species Rana temporaria. The sequence goes on from NC_053489.1 coordinate 612,393,365, forward strand.
GTACGTACCTTGCTACCCCTCCCAATGCATTACATCACATCAGGACTTATTCAAGGGAGAAAGTGACACTCTCACTGACATCTGTAGCTGCAGGCACTGTGGGACAGTTTTTCCTTATAGTTCATAGTAAAAGCACTGATGTGCTTTAAGTCATTTGTCACTTCTGGGAAGGGGGAGCTGACTTGGAGAGAGAGAGAAGGGAAAGCTGACCTGGATAAAGAGAAGGGAAAGCTGACCTGGATAAAAAGAAGGGGGAGCTGACCTGGAGAAAGAGAAGGGGGAGCTGACCTGGAGAAAGAGAAGGGGGAGCTGACCTGGAGAAAGAGAAGGGGGAGCTGACCTGGAGAAAGAGAAGGGGGAGCTGACCTGGAGAAAGAGAAGGGGGAGCTGACCTGGATAAAGAGAAGGGGGAGCTGACCTGGAGAAAGAGAAGGGGGAGCTGACCTGGATAAAGAGAAGGGGGAGCTGACCTGGAGAAAGAGAAGGGGGAGCTGACCTGGAGAAAGAGAAGGGGGAGCTGACCTGGATAAAGAGAAGGGGGAGCTGACCTGGAGAAAGAGAAGGGGGAGCTGACCTGGAGAAAGAGAAGGGGGAGCTGACCTGGAGAGAAAGAGAAGGGGGGCTAACCTGGAGAAAGAGAGAAATGGGAGCTGACCTGGAGAGAAAAGAAGGGGGAGCTGACTTGGAGATAAAGAAAAGGGGGAGCTGACCAGGAGAAAGAGAGAAAGGGGAGTGGACCTTGAGAGACGGAAAAGGGGGAGCTTAGCTTTATCTCCAGCAAATTAATAAAAAGAGTTAATATGCAATCTGATGTTTCGGGAAGCACCGCCATTATATGTTCAGAATGTAAAATCAAGAATCGGCCAAATTTTTTTGTGCTTAGGAAGTCCCGAATAATTCCTCATCGTTGTGATAAAAGTAAACATTTAATAACTGAACTTCCCAAAGAACACATTGTACTTCTACCATATGCTGTAAAATCAGAGGAAGCTATTTCAGTGCAGGAGACGATCCTGTACAACTGTGCATGTCTATAGGTACTGTAAGGCTGCAGTTCCACTTTAAAGCAGAGTTCCAGCCCCCCCCCCCCCCCCCCCCCCAAAAATTTAAAGTCAGCAGCTACAAATACTGGAGCTGCTAACTTTTAATATTAGGACACTTGTCTGTCCAGGGAACCCGCGATGTCGGCACCCCAGCCGATTTTTCAATTGGCTCTCAGGTGCTGCCATTCCTTGTGGGGAAAACTGGCAGGGAAGCCTCCACAGCTGGTTCACTATTGCGCTGCGCTTTGTGAATGGCCCGGCGGTGGGGGAAGAATTAGGGGGCCAAACTTCTGGGGTATCTCGCAGCGGCAACGCCACCTGGAAGTGGGGACAGTTATAGTATATGTCAAAAACAGCTACCCACTCCCCCGCCTAAAAGGTGCCAAATGTGGCAGCAGAGGAAGCAAACAAGCGGAGCTTCCTCTTTTGGGCGGAGCTCCCCTTTAAGTCAGAACTCCTGATCCGCATACTTGTTTCAGGTCAGTAACTCAGAAAGTACTGATGCCATTGGAACAGCATCCAACTTTAAAGTAGAACTATAGGCAAACATTTCTTTTGCATTTTGACTAGAGCAAGGGAGGATTATAATGCCATCTGTGTCCCATTTCGAGGATTTGTCTTTACTTCCTGTCCCATAGCCAAACAGGAAGTGGGATGAAATCCCTCCAAATAAAAGGAATTTCATGGGGACCACCAGATCACCAAAATTGGTGTCCCTATTGGAAGATTGTCCCTCTATTACTTTTCTGGGGACAACCCAAAATGTGTGATTTCCTTTTACTTTCACACTCAATGATAACGGTAAACGGGACAAATAGAGAGAGTGAATCTCCTAACCGGGGACACAGACCGCAATAAAAATTGACAAGTGTTCTAATCCATCGCCACTCTATACAAAACTAACAAGAGTTTTGCCTTCGGTTATACTTTAAAAACAACATATCATTTACCAGTTCAGCTCTTTGGTGGGGCTGCCACCTGTCCAGGAAACACCCGGACACTTCGGCTTTTGACCGGGTTTCAGTCCACCTGAAACACGGACACATTATTCAGACCAGGCTGTGGCTCCCCAAGTAACCAAGATAGTTATACACAAATCTTTTGCCGCTGTGGGTGGCTGTTTGGGGGCAGGTTTGGCATCACTGAAGGGTGGGGTGATGATGTCAGCAAGAGCAATTTGGCTACACCCACTTGCGCGCTCTGTGCGCTACATTACTACTCTCCTTGGGGCACCCAGGTCTTTTATAATCCTATATAGCCGGATTCACAAAGACTTACGCCGTGATTACGCCGGATTCACAAAGACTACTGATACGCCGTGTAAGTCCGCGGATGCGCCGTCGTATCTATGCGCTTGATTCTGCAAAGGAGATACGCCTGAATTTCGGCTCCATCCGACCGACGTAAGTCTCCTACGCCGTCGTATCTTGGGCCGCAAGGGGCGCTTCCATTGATTTACGCTTTGAATATGTAAATAACCTAGTTCCGCCGATTCACGAACGTACTTACGCCCGTCGCAGTAATCTACGCCATTTACGTAAGGCGTACGTCCAGCGTAAAGATAAACCACCTCAATAGCAGGTGTAAGTCATGTTAGGGTATGGACGTCGGAACAGCCGTCGTATTTTACGTCATATACGTAAGTCATACGTGAATGGGGCTGAGCGTAGGTTACGTTCACGTCGAACGAATTGAGCCATCGTATCTTAGGGAGTATATGCAACATAATTCTGAGCATGCGCCGTTCGTTAGGCCCTTCATTTACATGGGGTCACGCTTCATTTTAATGCAGCACGCCCACTACCTTCCTACTTTGAATTAGGCGGGCTTACGCCGGCCCATTTACGATACGCCGCCGTAACTTAGGGAGCAAATGCTTTGTGAATACTGGTCTTGCCTCTCTATGTTATGTTGGTGTAGCGCATATGAGATGCGCTATGCCCGCTCAAAGATACGCCACTCTACGTGAATCCGGGCCATAGTGTTTACTGCAGAAAAATAAAATAAATTTCCCCGTGAACTCCTTTTTCCTGGAGTTCCGCTTTAAGAAAAAGTATGTATGCTGAGTTCATAGGCATGCAGATATACGACTAAGCACGGTGTCTGATTTGCGTTTCCAATCTTACACAAAGCACAGCATCAAGTTACATGGAATGGGGGGGGGGGAGCGTAAAATTTGCTCTGGAAGCATGTGGTTACTCCGTATTTAGTGGGGTGGTCACTTATGAATGTTGGTGGTCAGGAATGGGATTCCCTTACTATTTAGCAAATCAAAGCTTGTCCTCTTACACGTCATCAAAGGTCCCTTCCAAATGTTAGCGTTGTACATTTTGTTCTGCGCCAAAGCCAAGCCGCTTACAGGCAATCTGGCAGCTTGGCTTGTAAAAGTTTATCGGGGAAAGGGAAATAAAAGAAAGATGGTAAAGAGACACCCAACTCATACATAAACATATTACAAATAAACTCAGAAGTGACAGCGCTATTCGGAGTGACTCTGGTTTTTATACTGGTAATCATCTTCTGCACACGGCAGAATCCCGGTGGCAAAATAGAGAACCTGCTCTCTATTTTCCCGCAGGGATTCCTGGCAGTTTTAAACCGGGCTATTTTCCTATGGGGAAACACTGCGAGGGAGCATACACACACAACCAGGATTCCCGGCCAAAGCTCTCCCCGCAGTTTTCCCAACGGGAAACCAGGCCGTGTGTGCACAAGGAAACTTACCGAGAAGGTTCATGGTTTTCCCGTCGGGATTCCCGGCGGACTTTATGCCGGGAATCCCGGTCATGTGTATAGGGCTTGAGAGTTCAGAAAAAAGGGGGAGGAGAGCAAAAAGTACACTCTGTGGAGCTCAGAAAGAGCACACCTCCCCTTCACATAGCACACGGGAACAGAGCTGGGGCTGTCAATCAGCTGGAGATCCCTCCCCTGTCACCATTTTTCTCTTGGTGTCAGGAAAACTTGTCAGAAGTGACTCATACTGATAGCAGAGGAACAAGGCAGCGGACAGAAATTACACTTAGGGCCAGATTCACAAAAGAGATACGACGGCGCCGTCGCCGTTCGAAAAAATGACATCACGGCGCGCAAAGCACGACGGAGCATGCGCAGTCGGTCCGGCGCGGGAGCGCGCCTAATTTAAATGGCACACGCCCATTTAAATTGGCCCGCCTTGGGGGCGTAGTTTTCATCGCAAGTGCTTTGTGTATCAGCCACTTGCGATGAAAAATTGCGGCGGTGTAATGTATCTACGATACGTTACGCCGCCGCGATTCTACGTGAATCTGGCCCTTAGTGCTTTTAATTGAGCCAGGTACACACTATAGAAGGAAATACTTTTGCTTTGTTTATATTCTATGTCTGAAGTTTACAAACACTTTAAAGCGGATGTGCCATGGGAAAAAAATATTAAAAGCCAGCAGCTACAAATACTGCAGCTGCTGACTTTTAATATTAGGACACTTACCTGTCCTGGAGTCCAGCGCCGATCGCAGCAGAGGACGAGCGATCGCTCGTCTCTCTGCTGCTCCCCCCGCCATCCACGCTGAGGGAACCAGGAAGTGAAGCGCTGCGGCTTCACTGCCCGGTTCCCTACGGCGCATGCGCGAGTCGTGCCGCGCCCCGCCGATTGGCTCCCGCTGTGTGCTGGGAGCCGAGTGTTCCCAGCACACAACGGGGGGGCGATGGGATGTGACGGAATGCCCGTCTTTTGCCCGTGAATGCCGGGCCGGAAGTGGGTGCAAATACCTGTCTTTAGACAGGTATCTGCACCCCCCTGAAAGGTGTCAAATGTGACACCGGAGGGGGGGAGGGTTCCGATCAGCGGGACTCCACTTTAGGGTGGAGAACCGCTTTAAGGAACCCTTGAAATATTTTTTGGTCCTGGGGAGCCCTTGCTAAAACATATTAAATCGGGGGTCAATGGGGAAAAATGACCTTTACATTGGTGGTCAGTGGGAAGCATTCTTACAGATAGCTAAAAAGATGATTGGTTGTCATGCATCTAGCTCTGGTAAATTGGACCTATAGCCTTGGATCTCTGGAACTGGCTCTGAAAATATGAAGACACCATCGGATGGGAGGTCAATCAGCCAAAGCTCCAGGAACCCCATCTCTGTAGGAACCATGGTTGATAAGGGGGTGATCTAAATTGCCTGAATCTTAAAGAAGAATTTCATCCTTCCCCCTCATATTCTTTTTTCTCCCCCACTTACCTGATGCTGGGGTGGCCACAGTTCTGATACTCACCCACACAGTGGATCCAGCGTTGTCCTGCTGAGATCCTGTTCTTAGCAGCAGCAGCAGCCACCGAGTCCCACTCCGCAATGTTCCTCTGTGATGTCATCAGGAGGTTGCACCAGCTCTTCCGGGTTTTGGTGCAACCTTTTAATGATGTGCCTTTAGTTCCCCCACCGGTAGTGAATGGGATGATCTGCAGGGTTTTGATGCCTTTCATGGGGTATGAACACTACATATCCGAGGAGGCACTGGGGGCCCTGACATCATTCTCCTAGATGATTGATGTATGGTGAGGGGTAGGCCATACAGAACCCCCCCAAAAAACACGATATATGTGCAGCGGAGGGGGGGCCAAGTCAGTTTAAAGCAGTGCTTCTCAATTATTTTCTGTCATGCCCCCCCTAGGAAGAAGAAAACATTTCGGGCCCCCCCGCGCGACTGTAAATAGTATCTTTTGTCTATAAAATTGTTATTGCTCTATACGGTTTTTAGGTGAACCTCCACTTTAAGCTGACAACTGCGCGTTGGTTTTTGATCACCTCTGCGTTTTATTTTTTTCCTTTTTTTTTTCTTTCAACAAAAGATCAATTTTGACATTTTTTTTTTTTTTAACGTTTTTTTTTTATAAACTGGCCCTCCTCATTGGAGTACAGGTTAGGTGGGTGGAGGGATGACACCTGTCAGCCTGCTGGATAAGGTGGAGGGGACGGGCGGCCTTACCTTTACTTTTCTTCAGCGTACTGTGTAAGGCGGCAGTCTGTCAGTCCCGTCCTGGTCCCGCCGTTAGAATTTGAACTGCATGCCTTACGCATGCACGCAACGGCGCCGCGCTACCACCTGACCTGAGACGCGGAGGAGGGAGGAAGGGAGGGCGTGCGTGCCAAGGGGACCAGACAGTGTCAGACACTTCGGGCGCGTCGGCGCCACCCCCCCCTCTGCAGCACCGGGGTGCCGTGCAGATCAGCATCCCCAGCATCCCCGCACACATCATTCACGATCAGGCCGGCCCTGGTCGCTATGGCGGTAGTTCCGCCACTGGCTGGAAACGGGGGATAATTGCCAGGTCACACGAGCCCCCCTTTACGGAGCCTCGAGGCCCCCCAGGGGGGCGCGCCCCACTATTTGAGAAGCACTGGTTTAAAGGGTGATGATCCGCTTTAATCTAGCCATACACTAGTGGAATTTGATTTCATATGTTTCTTTTTAAGGACATATTCGTTTGATTTTCCAATTGTTTGTGGGCTCAAATTGAGGCTCAATGGGAGGCCTAACTTTATATTGAACCCTATGGACTAAGACTGGGATGCCATTAAAGTTCATGTGCATGTAAAGGAAGGCTTTTCCAATACTTGTGGTACTATAGTGCAGATTTCTGATAAAAGTAACAAGTTCAGGAATTTATTACCTCTCACAGAGATCAGGTCGTTTCTGTGGACCGTCAGGCCCCTTACAGGTGTAATGCAAAAAATAAATAAAAAGTAAATAAATTAAATAAAAAAAACAAGAGGGGGTCCAGCCGGGCCTGTAAAGGGGCCCTGGGGAACATCGGGCCCCTTACAGGAGTAATGCAAAAAAAAAACACAAAAACAAACGGGAGGAGGGCCAGCCGGGCCCCTGGGGACCATCGGGCCCTTTACAGGTGTAATGCCTGTACCCCCCTATTGGCGGCCCTGTCAATTACACATATATTATGTGATTAAATAACATTTCCAATCATATAAAGTTAATCAAAAGAGTCCCCCTCGCACACTGTAAGGGGGGACTCTGCAGACTCTGATGTAAGGGAGAGGTCTGAAGACTCCGACATAAAGGATGATCTGGGAACCCTGATTTAAGGGGAACACTGAGAACTCTGATATACGGAGAGGACTCTGATGTAAGGGGGAACACTACAGCTTCTGGTGTAAAGGGGAACTCTGATGTAAGGGGTGCTCTGAGAACCCTGATTTACTTTGTTGTAATTACTAAGAGGCAGAAGAGAGAAGAGGGGAGACTTCAGTCACAGACAGGGGAGGATGGTAAGCTCACTCACCCCTTGGCAGTCAGCACCTCTCATCCAGATGTATCTGAGGCCGCTGGGCTTCAAATATCCGGCCCCCACTTTCCTTTTCTGAGACACAATGCTGGGAATTGGAGTGTGGGCAGACACAGAAGGGTAGGGGTGGGAGAAAGAGGAGCGGATTGAGCCCGCTTGCCCCTCCTGTCTATGAGTGGGGGATTGTTAGTGTTGGCTTTGGGCAGTGAGAAAGAGTGTAACAGACATTCTCGGCTTAGACAACTGCAGCCAGCAACCCTGCTAGGAAGCCATAGTCTGGTCTGAATAATTTGTCCGGGTTTTAGGCTGTCTGAAACCCTGACAAATGATTCAAAACCCAAACTGTCCGGGTGAATCCCGGACAGGTGGCAACCCTAGTCAGCATTCCTTTTCTGGACTAAAATGCTGTCTCAGAAATGATGTAATCATGTAAATCCTGGTGCTTGTGCATTTCTTGGCTGTGTTCACAAATGTCTAAGGCCCCTTTCACACGGGGGCGGACCGTATGTCCGCTTTTTCATCCATCCGTGTACAGATGAAAAAGGGACATACATTGGTCCCTATGAGATTGCGGGTGTCAGCGGATGAACATCCGCTGACACCCGATCTCGCCCGCTTCCGCATTCCTTCGATTCTGCAGACCCTAAAAAAACCCTATTTTTCCTTCCGTCATCGGATCGGATCGGATGAACATGGACAGACGGTCCATGTTCATCCGATCCCCCCATTGAAGAGAGCGGAGAAAAAACAGGGCGGCCCCTGCACAGTGTGTGGGGACCTCCCTGGCATCCGCCGGCTCAGCGGGGATCAACAGAGCGATCCCCCCCCCCCCCCCCGGTGTGAAATGGCCCATACACACATCAGCCTCTCGTCTTGGACTGGACTGGAGCTAAAGGATAGCTTTAGGTAGGAAGAGGTTTTCTGAAACACGATACTGTTGCTATATATTGAGAAAAATGTGTTATTTATGCAGGCAAACTTTTAAAGGGGTTGTAAAGATTTGTTTTTTATTTTCTAAATAGCTTCCTTTAACCACTTGGGATCCGCGCTATGGACAAAAGACGTCCACAGCGCGGCTCTCAAGTGCCGGGTGGACGTCCCTGGACGTCCTGTTGTTGTGATTCCCTGTGCGCGCTGCTGGGGGCGCGCAGCGGGGAAACAACGTGCCCGGCGCATCGCTCGGGTGCCGATGCGAGTGCCTGGCGGCCGTGATGTCCGCCAGACACCCGCGATCGGCGGTGACACAGCAGGGACGTGGAGCTCCACACAGAGCTCCACGTGCTGTCAGGGAGAGAGGAGACCGATCTGTGTCCCTTGTACATAGGGACACAGCATCGGTCACCCCCCCCAGTCAGTCCCCTCCCCCCACACAGTAAGAACACAATGAGGGAATACATTTAACCCCTTCCTCACCCCCTAGTGTTAACCCCTTCACTGCCAGTCACATTTATACAGTAATCAGTGCATTTTTATAGCACTGATCGCTGTATAAATGTGAATGGTCCCAAAATTGTGTCAAAAGTGTCCGATACGTCCGCCGCAATATCGCAGGTCTGACAAAAAAAACGCAAATCGCCGCCATTACAAGTAAAAAAAAAAATCATAAATCTATCCCCTATTTTGTAGGCGCTATAACTTTTGCGCAAACCAATCAATATACGCTTATTGCGATTTTTTTAACAAAAATATGTAAAAGAATACGTATCGGCCTAAACCAAGGAAATTTTTTAAAAAAATTGGGATATTATTATAACAAAAAGTAAAAAATATTGTGTTTTTTTTCCAAATTTTCAGTTTTTTTATGTTAATAGCGCAAAAAATAAAAATCGCAGAGGTGATCAAATACCACCAAAAGAAAGCTCTATGTGTGGGAAAAAAATGATAACAATATAATTTGGGTACAGTGTTGTATGACCGCGCAATGGTCATTCAAAATGCGCCAGCGCTGAAAGCTGAAAATTGGTCTGGGCACGAAGGGGGTTTAAGTGCCCAGTAATGAAGTGGTTAAGCTAGTGCACTTACCTTTTCCTTCGATTTCCCTTCTAAATGTTTTTTTTCTTTGTTTTTTTGTCTGAATTTCTCACTTCCTGTTCCTCCTCAGTAAACTGTTCTGGCTGACTAACCCCCAGGATGTGATGGGGGCAAGTTTACAGGAAGTGAGACATTCAGACAAAGAAAAAAACATTTAGAAGGGAAATCGAAGGAAAAAGGTAAGTGAACAAACAATGCACTAGCTTAAAGGAACCTATTTAGAAAATAAAAAACAAATCTTTACAACCCCTTTAAGTAAAGTTACCGAAAAATCTGAAGGTTAAAGTTTAAAGTGAAGCTCTCCTCCTGGGGAAGGGGAAGATCCCCTGTTACCAAAACCAGAAGCGGGCAGTAATCACCACAGTGTAAACCCTCCTCTTCATTTGGTGCCCCCCGTATGAATTTTCATTGGATAACGGTCAGCACTATTTATCCCTGACACTTGTTTTTAGGAATGTCCCTTATTGGCAATAAGACAACGATTGTAAGGTGACCCCAGATAGGTGTCCCTACCCAAGACTAGATGCCAATCACTGTTCGGCGAGAGCCAATGAGATATTATCCAAATATATCATATATAAAAACACACACGAAAAAAAAAAGGGTGTTTATATATTGATAAATAGCACCAAAACCAATATAATGTATATTCTATATAGTAACCATCGCTATGGGGTACTGCTCTTTACCTGTGCTCCTGAGTAATGCATTAAAAGTGTACTTGTTGCCTATAGCAACCAAAGTGGCACTGTACCCGAGATCTGATGATCGTGGGTGCAATGTTTTTCAGGCTCCTACGTAAAAAAAAAAAATAATAATAAAGGATCTTTTTTCCTACAAAACTATGTGCATTTATTATTTTTCCCTAAAATATGAACTTGTCCTTTAATATACAGCTTGTGGACAGTGAGGGTAGATTGAGACGTGCATCTAAATCTGCATTTCCTCTGAAGCCTGATCAGCCTTTGCATTGCGCTTCAAAGGCTACTGCCAGGTGGTGAGGAAGCGATGCAACGCCTCTTCTCCGCCTCTTTTAACTCTATTTTTGCAGACAAATTCGCAGAAACCATGTGCACTGTATACAGCTGCGGGGCATCTGTGGTGCTCCTCTGTTTACTTAATGTGTAGCATTCGATGGGCATGCCGCCCGCTACATGTCTGGTAAACTTTGCCGTGGACATAAAGCGAAGTATTGCGCATGTGCCATGTAAAAATCGCCGTCCGCTGCCCCCCCCCCCCCCCAACCACACATCCATATTAAGCCTAATGCCATGTACAGACAATTGGAAATTCCGACAACAAAACCATGGATTTTTTTCAGACAGATGTTGGCTCAAACTTGTCTTGCATACACACGGTCGCACAAATGTTGTCGAAAATTCCAAACGCCAAGAACGCGGTCATGTACAACGGCACTATTAAAGGGAAGTTCAATACCAGTCACGTTAGTAGAAGTTTGGTGAGAGACGATTCGCGCTTTTCAGCCTTGTGCTTTTCAGTCCGTTACAGCGTGACGAATGTGCTATCTCCATTACGAACGCTAGTTTTACCAGACCGAGCGCTTCCGTCTCGTACTTGATTCAGAGCATCCTCTTTTAACCAACATCGGTAAATGACAGGAGCTTACTGGTTACTGTAGGCAACAAGACAACTTCCATTAGATCACATTAGATCCCTCTGTAACCAATAATGGTGAGTCCTGTATTTCAGAGCAACCAATCAGAAGTTAGATTCGTTATTGCTTATTCGTAAGCTGGTTAAATATCATATTGCTATCTGCACTGCATTGCTAAATAAACCTTATGTGGGCTTATTTAAAAGACCTCAATTGGGAAAAAGATATTCTTATAACTGTAATTAATGTATTCATGTAATGATAGTCATTAATATATATAAATAAATAAATATATATATATATATATATATATATATATATATGTATGTATGTATATATTAGGGCTGTGCAAATTAACTTTTAATTAATCGATTAATCTTTAATTTTTTTGATCGATCAAAATCTTTTTGATCGATTAAAATTCTTTTGATTGGTACTCACCTCTCCGCCGGCTTCTGGGTCTTCAGGGAGTTCCGTCGGAGATCCAGTGATGTCACAGACACCGGCGGAGCTTGCCGTGTCCATCTGAAGGGCTCCTTTGCTGTGCCTTCATATCTTCATGCCGGCGGGACCTTACTATCTGCCACATGCAAGGGCTGTTACACTTCCCTCTATCACTTCCCTCTATCAACCTGGGATTCTACAGCCATCCACTGGGAGTTGTGATAGTTCACTTAATGGGACATCTACATGCAGATGGACTGATGTTAACCTCTCCTCATCTGGATTCAGCAGTGGTATCATTGTACACATTTTTATACCAGTATCATACTTAGCTACATGTTTTTATGACCGTTTTTGGTACCGTTTGGTATTACTCGCACCATTTTTACAGTTTATGTAGCTACATCGATTTTATCTCCAGTGCAATATTTATTTTGTTACCTACTTGAAGACTATAAAAGTTTTAATGCTATTCCCATCGAGCGCTGCCTTTGTGTGTTTTTTGTATCCTGCTATCCATTTTTCCAGTGGTTGGTAGCTGCACTGGGAATCAGCCTGCAAGGGGATGAGCTAAAAGTAGTTGGATCTGTATGTGCGTTAAAATTAATTGAAATTAGTCGATTAATCGATTAAAAAAAAAAACGATTAATCGAACCGAAAAATTTTGATCAGTAACAGCCCTAATATATATATATATATATATATTTTACACATTTATATTGATAATATTTAGATTTTTTCCTCCCCCCATCATAACACATATGCATTACCACTACAAGTGGGCCTTCATGCTGGCTTTACTCGCATATATGCATCAGCCCGTTCCACTGTTCTGTGCTGAAAACCCAGTCACCGCACCATGACCGAGCTGTCACCGACAGCTCCTGGCCACCGCTTATGATAGGGAGCTGGAGGGAGGGACCCCAAGGGTTTAATATGTCTTTATATTCTTTCACATATGCCGCTATCCAGCAAAAGTGATGGAGGTGGGGAAACAACTATAATGTCAGGGGTGCTTACTAAACTCACCTTTCATTCCCATGGTTTTAAGCAGAACTGAACTCTACAAATTCGTTCCCCTGCTCCAGCAATGGAACATCTCAGAATTCTCTCTTCAGTGCCAAAATCTTCTTCCAGGTACAGGATCTTCAGGGATTTTAATTGGCCAGCCCAAGGTGATGTAACTCCTGCACATGCACACAGGAATTCATGTTGGCACCCAGACCTACCAAGAATGTACACTGAGATCCGCAGGGGCATCTTAGTGTACGCTCTACAGGTAAGTTTGGTTTATTGAAAAAGAGAGATGTCTGTTCTGAAATAAAAGCCTGCCTGCTGGCAATCTTTTCTACTTTCTAGCAGCTTTAGTTCTGCATTAAATTTTCTTTAAAAAGAGTCCCTGTCACTTTTTGGGCTCATACACACAGTCGCATTGAGCCATATAACGTTGAATACGGCTGTATTTTGATGCCTGGGAGCCACAAGTGTTGCATACAGCCACCAGTACAAATGAATTACAGGATACCACTGAGCCCATGTATAAGCTGGTACTTGGGTGTGTAGACCTCCGATGAGAATGATCTGATGGACCGTTTTCATCGGTTGACCGATGAAGCTGACTGATGGTCCGTCGCGCCTACACACCATCGGTTAAAAAAACGATCGTGTCAGTACGCGGTGACGTAAAACACAACAACGTGCTGAAAAAAACGAAGTTCAATGCTTCCAAGCATGCGTCGACTTGATTCTGAGCATGCGTGGATTTTTAACCGATGGTTGTGCCTACTAACGATCGGTTTTGACCTATCGGTTAGGAATCCATCGGTTAAATTTAAAGCAAGTTGGCTTTTTTTAAACCGATGGTTAAATAACCTATGGGGCCCACACACGATCGGTTTTGACCGATGAAAACGGTCCGTCAGACCGTTGTCCTCTGTTTAACCTATCGTGTGTACGAGGCCTTATTGATAAAAAAATTCACAATGACAATCCACAATGTACACATGAGGGATATAGCATACAGCTAACGCGTTTCACACCGTTCTTGGTACTTAAAGTGGTTGTAAAGGCACAAGTTGTTATTTACCTTCATGCATTCTATTCATGAAGGTAAAAAAAACTTCTGTGTGTAGCAGCCCCCCAAAACTTCCCTGAGCCCCCTCTCGATCCAGCGATGTCCACAAGATCCTTGTCTCTCTGGGGACTCGCACTCCTGATTGGCTTTTGGCAGTAGCGGGAGCCATTGGTAACCACTGCTGTCAAGGCTGCTCTGTGCAAAACCAATACACAGAGCTAATAAGTATAACATGTTTGTTATTTAAAAAAACAAAACAAGACTTTAATATTGCTTTGATCATATATATATCACCTACGATTACCTGCAGCTGAATGGCTCGGCTGCGCAAATCACTGTACCGGTACGGCAGTCCCTATAATATCATTAACATAGCTGATGCGCATGGCCAGCGCCCCCCCAGCGATCGCTCCACAGAGAGCCAGAATGGGGATCTGTCAATGTAAACAAACAGATCCCCATTCTAACAGGGAAGAAGAGAAAGATCTGCTGTTCCTAGTGATCATGAACAGCGATCTCTCTCTACTCCTAGTAAGTACACTCCCCCCACAGTTAGAAACACCTCCCTAGGGAACACTTAACCCTTTAATCGCCCCCCTAGTGTTAACCCCTTCCCTGCCAGTGTCATTTATACAGTAATCAATGGCTACTTTTAGCTCTGATCGCTGTATAAACGTCACTGGTCCCAAAAAAGTGTCAAAAGTGTCTGATCTGCCTGCTGCAATGTCGCAGTCCTGCCAAAAATCGCTGATCACCGCCATTACAATTAAATAAAAAAATTCATAATAAAAATTCTATAAAACGATCCCCTATTTTGTAGGAGCAAACCAATCAATATACGCTTATTGCAGTTTTTTTTACCACAAATATGTAGAAGAATACATACTGTATTGGCCTAAACTGATGAAGACATTTTTTTTTTTTTTTGATATTTATTATAGCAGAAAGTCAAAAATATAAAAAAATGGACCTCAATTTTGTTTGGGTACAGTATCGCACGACTGCGCAATTGTCAGTTAAAATGCCACATCGCAAAAATGGCCTGGTCAATAAGGGGGTAAATCCTTCCAGAGTTTAAAGTGATTGTAAAGTCTCAAGTTTTTTCACCTTAATGTATTCTATGCATTAAGGTGAAAAACCTTATTTGCTGCAGCTGCCCCCAGAGCCCCCCTCTTTCTTACTTGAGCCCATCCGATCCAGCAATGTGCACAAGCCCAGCGGCTCAAGCTGCTGTCTCTCTCCTCATTGGACAGATTGATAGCAGTGGGAGCCATTGGCCAATCAAATCCAGTGAAACGGGAATGGGGGGCGGGGCCGAGTCCCGCTGTCTGTGTCAATGGACGCAGCAGCGGGACTCGGGATTGAGTTCGCACAGGTGCCCCCATGGAAAGCATCCAATGAAGGGGAAGTGCCAGGAGCGCCGGCACGGGAACCCCAGAAGAGGAGGAGCAGGGGCCACTCTGTGCAAAACCCTTGCACAGAGCAGGTAAGTATAACATGTTTGTTATTTTTATTAGAGAAAAGGCTCTTTACAATCACTTTAAGTGCAGAGAATGACGTGAAATGCGTTAGCTGTATGCAATATCCCTTATCTAGACATTGTGGATTGTCAATGTGGATTTTATGGAAGTGCAGCCAGCCAGACTTTCTTCACATTGGCATTCCTGTGACGTAGAGGGCCAGCACCCATCAGAGTGCAGTGCCAGTGGGATTAACCTTTATTGGTATTTCGCTCTCTCTATCGGCATTCGCGTGTTGTACGCCTGTGCACATACGTGTACCTATGCTCAGAGCTGCGTATTCCTGTGTACAGTCGCATCCTATAATTAATTTGTACAAACAGGGGTGTGCAACATCTGGGTGTCAAATGTATTTTATGTTATATGGTCCAATACGCCTGTGATATCAATAGAGGAATATGTGGAACAATACAAAATGAATAAACAAATAAATAACTAATAATAAAACATAAACAATATACTAAACATACTCTCATTATATGCAATAACCACATACAGTTATTAGAATGCAATACATTTCCCGATAGTGGTCCTTTTATAAGACAAAGTACAATCTAAGATGTAACTGCCCATGGCAACCAATCATAAAAAATCCTTGCTCCAAGCAGAGAAAAGGTCAAATCTGATTGGTCGCTCTGGTTTTTCTGTACTTTTCACATCATCGTTGCCTTACCTGCCATCAGTATTCTAGGACTTTTTTTTTTTGCACTTGGTCATTAGCAGTGGCGTACGTTACATTCTCTAATTGCGGTTTGTGTTATTAAATAAGCCCCGGGCTTGGCGGTGTGACATGTGCCATCCCACCCCCAGCTCACTGTGACAAGGCGCTAGAAGGGGGGACACAGAGAGCTCTGTACCTGCTTCCTGAGAGCCTCAAAGGCTGCACTGATGGTGTGCACTCTGGTTCTCTCCCTGGCATTAGCCAGCAGCCTCCTCGTCTGCTGGATGGCTTTGATCTCTGTAGAGGCGCCTGCTGGCTCCCCCAGCCGTTTCCTAGGCGATGAGCAGGGGTCTGGGCTTCCGTTGTTGTAGGTGACTTGAGAGACTGACAGGTAGGAGGTCTCTGGGGGTCGTTGGCACACCACAATCCTGGACGGCAGCCTCTGATCCCCGTAGGGCTTCGTCTCCAGGCTGTCGGTCGCCAACAAGCCCTTGTTCCCCGGGGCGGCCACGCTCCTCAAATCCAGAGCATCCTCCGTTCCCTCTTCGGCTGCCCCGTCCATCAGCTCGGCACCGGCTCCCGGCAGAGCGCCCCCCTTTAAGCCGGAGTCCACGTCCAAGTCCACTTTAAAAGTTTGGTAGCCATTCATTGGCTTGATGACCTCCCTGCTCTTCCTCTTCAGCCTCTTGAGACCAGAGATGTCCTTGATGCAGTGGCCCTTCCACTGGGGATCCTCTAGGATCTGGAGGTTCCTCATGAGGGACAGCGTCCTGCGGTGGCCACTCGGGGGAGTTGAAGAGATACCTTTTTTTATTGGCTTTACTTGAAGAGATTAAAAATTGCAAGCTTCCCAGAGACCAAAGTCAGGTCTCCTCTCCCGGCATGGTAGGACTGTGTGCCGTGCAAGTCAGAGTGTCATTTGATGTCCCTGCCGCATTGCCAACATTTTTAGGGAAGGCACACAGGGCTCCATCTGTGTTTGTTTAGCCTCAGCTTACACAGAAGCCCTGTTAGTGAGATCAGTCAGCGAGCCGCCTGTTACAAGCAGACTGCCTCACACAGCCAAAAAGACTTCCCTGCCCCAGCCACACAGATGAGCTGATTTAAAGGAGCAGGAAGCTTTTTTTTTCCTTTTTTCGCCCCCTCTCAGGCTTTCTCCTTTTCTCTCTCTCTCCCCAAAAGCAGCTGGCCTGCCAATCTCCTTTGTTCTGCTGTCTCCACGAAGCTGTTTCCTTTAAAACTTAGCAATGCCTGGAAAAAGAAAAAAAAATGATACATGATATTATTGTGCCGGGGAAGGCACCCTTTGTCCAATCACACCACTGACAATGAGGGAAGGTGGTCCTCATAGGAGAAGAAGAACACCACCTACAACTACTTACTGTACACTATACTGGAAAAGTATGCCTTGTACTTCATTGCCATACACAGGGGCATTTATAGATCTACTTAGATAACTAAGGGGTACTAGAGGAAGAAAAGAGCAAGAAAATAGATAGATAGATAGATAGATAGATAGATAGATAGATAGATAGATAGATAATGATAGATAATGATAGATAGATAGATAGATAGATAGATAGATAGATAGATAGATAGATAGATAGATAGATAGATAGATAGATAGATAGATAGATAATGATAGATAGATAGATAGATAGATAGATAGATAGATAGATAGATAGATAGATAGATAGAAAGATAGATAATGATAGATAATGATAGATAGAATAGATAGATAGATATTATATATAGATATATAAGATAGATAGATAGATAGATAGATAGATAGATAGATAGATAGATAGATAGATAGATAGATAGATAATATAGATAGATAATGATAGATAGATATTATAGATAGATAAGATAGATAGATAGATAGATAGATAGATAGATAGATAGATAGATAGATAGATAGATAGATAGATAATGATAGATAATGATAGATAGAATAGATAGATAGATATTATATATAGATATATAAGATAGATAGATAGATAGATAGATAGATAGATAATATAGATAGATAATGATAGATAGATATTATAGATAGATAAGATAGATAGATAGATAGATAGATAGATAGATAGATATTATAGATAGATAATGATAGATAGATAGATAGATAGATATTATAGATAGATAAGATAGATAGATAGATAGATAGATAGATAGATAGATAGATAGATAGATAGATAGATATTATAGATAGATAATGATAGATAGATAGATAGATAGATAGATAGATAGATAGATAGATAGATAGATAGATAGATAGATAATGATAGATAGATAGATAGATAGATAGATATTATAGATAGATAATGATAGATAGATAGATAGATAGATAGATAGATAGATAGATAGATAGATAGATATTATAGATAGATAGATAGATAGATAGATAGATAGATAGATAGATAGATAGATATTATAGATAGATAATGATAGATAGATAGATAGATAGATAGATAATGATAGATAGATAGATAGATAGATAGATAGATAGATAGATATTATAGATAGATAGATAGATATTATAGATAGATAGATACAGATAGGTAACTCAATTAACAAACAATGTGGGGTAGATTCAGAAAGAATTTACGTTGGCGTATCTATTGATACGCAGCGTAAATTCTAATCTGCGCCGGCGTATCTTTTTTCTGTATTCAGAAAACAATATACGCTGGAATTTGGCTAAGATCCGACTGGCGTAAGTCTCTTCCGCCGTCATATCTTAGTTGCATATTTACGCTGGCCGCTAGGTGGCGCTTCCGTCGATATTACGCGAGGAATATGTAAATTAGGTAGATATGCCGATTCAGAAACGTACGTCCGCCCGGCGCATTTTTTTACATCGTTTGCGTAACGCTTTTCCCAGCGTTAATTTACCCCTCATAAAGCAGGGGTAAGTCATGTTAAGTATGGACGTCGGAAACGTCCGAACAGCGTCGTATTTTACATCGTTTACGCAAGTCGTTCGCGAATACGGCTGTACGTAAGTTACGTTCACGTCGAAAGCATTGACAGTTTGCGGCGTAATTTGGAGCATGCGCACTTGGAACGGCATGCGTCGTTCGTAAAAAAAGTCAAATACGTGGGGTCATAATAAATTTAAATAAAACACGCCCACATCATCCACATTTGAATTAGGCGGGCTTACGCTGGACCACATACGTTACGCTGCCGTAACTTAGGGCGCAAGTTCTTTATGAATACGGAACTTGCGCCCGAAGTTACGGCGGCGTAACGTATCTGAGATACGTTACGCCCGCGGATAGATACACAATTGTATCTGAATCCGGGCCTGTATGAATTGTGCAGGATGACAGATATATTGATCTGATATATGATAGATATGTGATTTGGATGCATTTTTAGATGCATCCGATTCGCATAACATGTAAATCGGACCGGCTCTTGATGGATCCGGTTCACACATGTCTGTGGAATCAGCAATACATTTCTAAAACAGGTCCTGTGCATTTTTGGATCCAGTTTAGGTGCAAATTCAAGTAAAAAAATTGCACCTGAAACTCAACCTGAAGAGGTGAACAAAACCGCATCAGACTCCGGACTGCAAACTACAGCCCGACATGTGAACCCAACCAGATAGATAGATAAAATTGATGGATTATAGATAGATAGATAAGAAGTTGATTAATAGATTAGAGATAGAATACATAAATAAACAGATAGATACATAGATAAGAAATTGATCAATAGATTAGAGATAGAATAAATAAATAGATAAGAAATTGATCGACAGATAAGATAGATAAGAAATCGATCGATAGATAAGTTAGAAAAGAAATTGATCGATAGATAGAATGAAAAGATAGCTAGATAACATAGATGGATTAAGATAGAAAAATAAGAAATTGATCGATAGGTTAGAGATAGAATAAATTAACAGATAGATAGATAGATAGATAGATAGATAGATAGATAGATAGATAGATAAGAACTGATAAATAGATTAGAGATAGAATAAATAGGCGCTCTGCCTAATACATAAGTGCATTCAAGGAAACGCCCCCCAATATCTATGCGAAAAAATAAAAGCCCATAACCCCAATCGCATTTTGCGATCCACCAATCAAAACCTACTCCAAATACCCAAAGCCAGATACAAGTCCAAAGGAGATCGAAGATTTGCAGTCCAGGGACCTCGGCTGTGGAATGCGCTACCAACTAACATCTGACTGGAGTCGGACCACTTGGCCTTCAGGAGAAGGATTAAAACCCATCTCTTCTGAGGTCAAGGGGTTCCTTGCCCATGAAATGGATACAGCGCATAGAGGCGATTCAGTTTGCATGTGCTGCGCTATATAAGTTTCTCACTCACTCAATAAATAGATAGATAGATAGATAGGCAGACAGACCGATAGATTAGAGATAGAGGGGGTTATCCACAAAGCCGCGGCGCAACGTAACTTTTCGGATTTAAGTTACTCCGCCGCAAAATTCCCAAGTTAGGTGCCGATCCGCAAAGCACTTACCTGGAACTTTGCGGCGCTGTAACTTAAATCCGTCCGGCGCAAGGCGTTCCTATTCAAATGGGCGAGTCCCATTTAAATTAGGCGCGCTCCCTTTTGAGGATCTGGCCCAGAATAAATAATTAGATAGATAGATGGATAGATAAGAAATTGATTGATAGATGGATTATAGATGATAAGAAATTGATTGATAGATTAGAGATAGAATAAATAAATAGATAGCTAGATAAGATAGATGGATTATAGATAGATAGACAGACAGATAGATAAGAAATTGATCAATAGATTATAGATAGAATTAATAGATAGATAGATAGATAGATAGATAGATAGATAGATAGTTAGTTAGATAAATAGATAGAGATAGTCGCATCAACAGACACATATTTACTGTGGCTTCTGGGCCTTCAGGGAGTTCCGTTGGAGATCCGGTGATGTCACAGACACCGGCGGGGCTTGCCGTGTCCATCTGAAGGGCACCTTTGTTGTGCGTTCATATCTGCATGCCGGCGGGACCTTACTATCTGCCACACGCAAGGGCTGTTGCACTTCCCTCCATAACTTCCCTCTATCAACCTGGGATTCTACAGCCATCCACTGGGAGTTGTGATAGTTCCCTTCATGGGACATCTACATGCCAACGGGCTGATGTTAAAGGAATTTTTTTTTTTAGCTAAATAGCTTCCTTTACCTTACTACAGTCCTGGTTTCATGTCCTCATTGTTCGTTTTTGCTTTGATGTTGCTGTAAATCCTCTCTGATTTGGACACTTCCTGGTTGTCTGTTTCCTGATCACCACAGTACTGGGAGATTTCTCACTGTGGTCACTAATCAAGGAGGTGTGATTACTGTGTGTAAAACGAAACTGGATTGGTGCTGAGGAGTTTTAGACAAAGTGTCACTGCCCTCTATTGGCTGACTGCCCTCTAGTGGCTCTCTGTACATCAGAGAACCAGCAAACAACAGCAAAACCGAAACTAAACTGTAGGTACATTATGCCTAGGTTCACACTGCTGCGAATTCAAAATCGCGGTAAAATGCGCGATTTTACCGCGATTTCGCGGCCGCGATTTTGCCGCGATTTCGGCCGCAATTTAATGTAAATCGCGGCCCGAAATCGCAAAAAGTAGTACAGGAACTACTTTTTGAAATCGCAGATGCGGCGTCGCACTGATTAGGACAGTGCCATTGCCGACAATTGCCGCCGATTTGAGATGCGATTTGACATGTCAAATCGCATCTCAAATCGTTCCAAATCGTACCCAGTGTGAACCAGGGCTATATGATTGTTTTTTTATCTATTTTTTATTATTTTATCAGTTAACTTTTATGTCTCTATACCCTGTAAACAGTAATTTCAGCTAAAAAAATTCCTTTAGTGACCCTTTAACCTCTCCTCATCTGGATTCAGCAGTGGTATCGTTGTACACATTTTTATACCAGTATCATACTTAGGTACATGTTTTTATGACTGCTTTTGGTACCGTTTGGTATTACTCGCACCATTTTTACAGTTTATGTAGCTACATCAATTTTATCTCCGGTGCAATATTTATTTGATTTCCTACTTGAAGACTATAAAAGTTTTAATGCTATTCCCATCGAGCGCTGCCTTTGTGTGTTTTTTGTATCCTGCTATCCATTTTTCCAGTGGTTGGTAGCTGCATTGGGAATCGGCCTGCAAGGAGATCAGCTAAAAGTAGTTGGATCTGTATGTGCGTTATAATTAATCGAAATTAGTCGGTTAATCGATTAAAAAAAAAAACGATTGATCGAACAGAAAAATTTTGATCAGTAACAGCCCTAGTTTCTACATATATATGACCCCGGCACATTGATCTCCCTGCCGATACAGTGAAAGAGAAGAGCATAAACACTTCTCTTATGGCAGAGCCGGTAAGAGGGAGATCTTTCCCATGTTCCTGCTGCTACACAGAGCGATAATACTAATGTGCATGCGGTGATTGCGGTGTGCCTGGGCACACCTGGCACACCCTGTGCGCACGCCTATGACATGCATGGAGATTGCATATTCTGCCTGTGCTGGCATGGGTTTCCTCCACACTCCAAAGGTAGGCCAATTGGCTGTTGTCTAAATTGTCGCCAGTATGTGTGTATAAATTGGCTATACACTTTCTGCATGCTGATCCCAAGCCTGCGTAAACTGGGGGAGGATGAGGAAAGACCTGATAAAAAAAAAACTCACCATGAATATTCTTTGCAAAGCCCACTCAGGTATATCAGACATTCTGGTCAAAGAACCAACTGAATGGATAACTGACACACAAAGGTAACTTGTTTCATACACCTTGCATAGGAGCTTAGGGGTGCTCTATTCTGTATACCCTGACCGAATAAAACAGCTCTGCCCCGCCCCATTCATCACTTCAATATTGGTCAGTGAGGTCACCCAAAGGAACCCCTGAGATAATTTTCAGGTCTTGGGGAAGCTCAAATTATTGGTGGCTAGTGAAAATAATGACCCTTTAATTGATGGTGGGAATAATGTCCCCCTTACAGTGGTGGTCAGAAGCAAGAATGCCACCCTCATAGTGGTGGCCAGTGGGAAGAATGTTCCATTTACAGTGGTGGTCCTTGGGAAGAAAGCCATCCTTACAGTGGTGATCAGCAGGAAGAATGTCTACCTTACAGTGGTGATCAGCAGGAAAAATGTCTACCTTACAGTGGTGGTCAGTGGGAAGAATGTTCCCCTTACGGGTATCGCCGGTCCGACGCTGTAATTGGCCGGAGCGGCGATGACGTCACTCCGCGCAAAGCCGGCATTATTCATTCAGAAAACCGGCATTCTCAGTGCGCCTGCACCATTGTCTACGATGCGCATGCGCCGTAGACAGCGGTGCATACTTTTTGGCAAATATGTCCTAAACTGTGTAGGCTTAGGAGATATTGCAAACACCTACAGGTAAGCCTTAATCTAGGCTTACCTGTAGGTGAAAGTTGTAATGGAGGGTTTACTTCAATTTTATCTCACATTCATACACATACTAAGACCAATTTAGACAGGAGCCAATTAAACTACCAGCATGTCTTTGGAGTGAAGGAGGAAACTGGAGTACCTAAAGGAAGCCCATGTAAGCACAGGGAGAATATGCAAACTCCATGCAGCTAATGACATGGTTGGGACTCAAACCGACAACCCTAGTGCTGCACGGTGGAAGTGCTAACCACTTAGTCACTGTGCTACCCACAAAGCATGAAAGCAGGTAGACAGCCATCCAAAGGGAAAAAAATGCAATTATAAAATGTGACAACTCCCATTTTACAGCATCAAATTTATGAAACAGGTGGAACTAAACCTTGACATTTTATATGGTATTTTAACAATAAGTTTAATATTGGGTGACATAAGCTCTAAACTGGGGGTCAGCAACCTGTAGATGGCGGATAGGTGACTGGTAGATTAAGGTTGCTGACCCACCATCCCAAAGTGTCAAACAGAGTGCAATGCAGAGGGACTACTTGTAAAGTTGGAGCTGTAGTAGGGAGCAAGAGCCGCATAAGCGATGCCTCCTCTGTAGTGCTGCGTGCACATGTCGCAGTCGCAGCAGGAGTTATACTCCCTGTCATGGTTGGTGGGTGTAGCACCTGCCAAGTATGACCCATTCAAGTAAATGACGCTGCTCTACAAGTGCTCTGCAACCTTGTGCAGTACAGCAAGCAAGGGGTTAAAGCAGGCAGCGCTGTGTAGCTTTATCACCACCTGATTTAACCCCTTGGACCCCGCAGAAGCATGCAGTTGTGGAGCGCTTGTAGAGTGGCCCCATTTACCGTATTTATTGGGGTATTGCGCGCTCCGGCGTATAGCGCGCACCCCTAATGTGGACCCGCATTCCTGTAAAAAAAATAATTTTAGTACTTACAGTTTTGGTGTCTTGCGCGGCGTCCTTGTCGGGTCCGGCGTCCGTCTGCAGCTTCGGTGGTGTCCTCCTCGTCGGGTCCGGCGTCCTTCTGCGGTGTCCTCCCGCTCGATCCCCGCTTCCCGCGCTGAGTTTGAACCACTGCGCCGGCATATACCGAGCGCAGTACACTCGGGTATAGTCGGGCAGGCTCGGCTCCTCTCGCGATCATGTCCTGTGCGTCCTGTACGTCCAGGACGTGACCGCGAGAGGAGCCGAGTCTGCCCGACTATACTCGAGTGTACTGCGCTCGGTATATGCCGGCACAGTGGTTCAAACTCGGCGCGGGAAGCGGGCAAAAAAGTGCGCGGTATACGCCGATAAATACGGTACTTAAATAGGTAGTGATTGGCAGGCGGAAGCACCAACCAAAAGCAAGAGGGGGATCATTTCTGCTGTGGCATCTGTACACCTAGGGCTGCTGCCTCAACAGCTAAAGGTGGTGGGGATTGGGGGCTGTAAACTCAACTGCAGGGTTTTTCCACCCCCCAACTTTGTGTGAACAAGCCCCAATGCCACGTACACACGACCGTTTTTCATGATGTGAAAAATGCAATTTTTTAAAATGGTCATTAAAAACGATCGTGTGTAGGCTCCAGAGCATTTTTCTCGACGAGAAAAATGGCCATTAAAAATTAAGAACATGCTCTAATTTTTCTCGTCGTTTTTCGGTTGTAAAAAACAACGTTTTTCAGGCTCTAGAAAAAACAACGTTTTTTTTTTTCCCAACTTCATCATTAAAACGGCCTTGCCTACACATGATCGTGAAAAAAAAATGCTCTAGCAAAGCGCGGTGACGTACAACACGTACAACGGCACTATAAAGGGGAAGTTCCATTCGGATGGCGCCACCCTTGGGGCTGCTTTATCTGATTCCGTGTTAGTAAAAGACGATTCGCGCTTTTCTGTCTGTTACAGCGTTATGAATGAGCGTACTCCATTACGAACGGTAGTTTTACCAGAATGAGCGCTCCCGTTTAAAACTTGCTTCTGAGCATGCGCGGGTTTTTCACGTCGTTAAAGCCCACACACGACCATTTTTTACAACCCGAAAAACGACAACGTTTAAAACGTCGTGAAAAAAAAGAGCATGTTCGAAAAAAAATTGGGACGTTTTTCAGAACCCGAAAAATGCTCTGAAGCCCACACACGATCGTTTTAAATTACATTTTTAAAAAACTTTGTTTTTTACAATCTGAAAAATTATCGTGTGTACGCGACATGAGGGTTGGCACCTCATCGCTTTAAACCCGAACGCACCTGAATTACACAGGTTCTAATGCTAATTTAATGCAGATAAGGCACCAACTGAGTTTAATTACCACCTTAATCAGCCACAGAACCTGTGTAATTAATATGTATTCAGGTTTGAGCCCTGGTTCACACTGGGTACGATTTGGAACGATTTGAGATGCGATTTGACATGTCAAATCGCATCTCAAATCGGCGGCAATTGTCGGCAATGGCACTGTCCTAATCAGTGCGACGCCGCATCTGCGATTTCAAAAAGTAGTTCCTGTACTACTTTTTGCGATTTCGGGCCGCGATTTACATTAAATTGCGGCCGAAATCGCGGCAAATCGCAGCAAAATCGCGGTAAAATCGCGCATTTTACCGCGATTTTGAATTCGCAGCAGTGTGAACCTAGGCTAAAGGGATGAAGTGGTGACCCTAGTGACCCGGTTGTATGGCAATTAGAGATTGCCACTGTGCCCGGTGACCTTTGACTTCTCCCATGTTATTCAGGTAGATCTCCACCTCTTCAAGGTTGCCTATCCTTGCTCTAAACAGATTATAAAATGCATTTTTGTCACCATGGCCGCTATTCCAGCCAATTCTATTTGCACATAAAAGACAGGAAAGTCTCCAGAGCAGGACCTGAGAAATGCCAAGGCCGGCTATTCCAAGGACCTCACTCCCATAGACAGGAAGCACCGGAGGACGGTGCACAAGTCTTGTCTGCCATGTTGGTGTCTGTGGCTCAGCTGCGGCTTTGAAAACAGAAGACTTGTGAAATGTTGAATGAGAGGGCGTGCTGCAGACATTTGATTAGAAAGTGCTGAATGATAGGGCTTGGCATTCATACAAAAATGTGAATGGAGAGTCACCAATAGGGGGCAGCAGATCAAAGAGGATGCAAACTAGTAAGAGTTGCATATGTCTTGTAATGCTTATCATGTGGGCTTCTAATACAGAAAAAAAAAAATCCTGAAAGCAGAGTATTGTGCCAGAATGAGCAGCTGTGTAGATTATTCTCTTTGCAAAGGGAAAGCAGGTAATATGTACTGGAGGACCAGCATACCCTGACTGCCCCCTCTTACACTGATTATATATAGGTAGATTCACACACATTTGCCTAACTTTAGGGCGGCCTAGCCTAGCCTGTTTAGGCTACACCGCCGTAAATTAGTTAGGCTAGTAGTGATTCACAATCTACTTACCTGCTAATCTACGGCGGTGTAGCCTAAAACGAGCGGGCGTAAGGGCGCCTAATTCAAATTGCTTGGAGGGGGGCGTGTTGTATGGAAATGAGGCTTGACGTTTTTTGAAGTTTTTTGACACTGCGCATGCGCCGGGCGACTAAATTTCCCAGTGCGCATTGCGGCTAAGTACGCCGTACGGGCCTATTGATTTCGACGTGGACGTAAACGACGTAACTCCCGAATCGTGGACGACTTACGCAAAAATTTCGAACCTCGCGGCGGGAACGGCGGCCATACTTTAACATTGTTATTCCACCTCATAGGTGGAATAACTTTAGGCCGCCTAAGGCCTTATGGAAACAACGTAATGCGACGGTGTAGGCCTGGCGTACGTTCGTGAATCGGCGTATCCCCTCATTTACATAATCTATGCCGGCCGCAATGGAAGCGCCATCTAGCGGCCATCAGAAACATTGCAAGCTAAGATAGAACGGCGCAAGCCGGCCTATCTTAGCTTTGTTTAAGTGTATCTCTGTTTGAGAATACACTTAAACAAGCGCCGGCGTAGATTCAGAGTTAGGTCGGCTTATCTACTGATAAGCCAACCTAACGCTTTGTGAATCTAGCTAATAGTCTCAGGGCCAGATCCACAAAGATCTGCCTAACTTTAGGCAGGCGTAGCGTATCTAAGATACACTACGCCGCCGTAACTTAGGGCCAGATTCACGTAGACTAGCGGCGTAACGTATCGTAGATACATTACACCGCCGCAAGTTTTCATCGCAAGTGCCTGATTCACAAAGCACTTGCGATGAAAACTACGCCGGCGGCCTCCGGCATAAGCCCGCGTAATTTAAATGGGCGTGTGCCATTTGAATTAGGCACACTCCCGCGCCGGACCTACTGCGCATGCTCCGTTTCGGAATTCCCGCCGTGCTTTGCGCGCAGTGACGTCATTTTTTCGAACGCCGACGCGCGTAGCGTAATTCCGTATTCCCGGAAGGCTTACACAAACAACGTTAATTTTTAAATTTCGACGCGGGAACGACGGCCATACTTTATACAGCAATACGTTTGCTGTGTAAAGTTAAGGCACCCAAAACGACAACTAACTTTGCGACGGGAAACTAGACTAGCGGCGACGTAGCGAACGCAAAAATCTGTCGTGGATCGCCGTAACTCCTAATTTGCATACCCGACGCTGGTTTACGACGCGAACTCCCCCCAGCGGCGGCCGCGGTACTGCATCCTAAGATCCGACAGTGTAAAACAATTACACCTGTCGGATCTTAGGGCTATCTATGCGTAACTGATTCTATGAATCCGTCGCATAGATACTCTGAGAGATACGATGGAGTATCTGAGATACGACAGAGTATCTGAGATACTCCGTCGTATCTCTGCTGTGAATCTGGCCCTTAGAGTGTAGTTTCCGTATCCTGAAAGAATTTGCGCCGTAAGTTACGGCGGCGTAGTGCAACTGTGTCGGCGTAAGGGCGCGCAATTCAAATGGATAAGATGTGGGCGTGTTTTATGGTAATTCATCTTGACCCCGCGTAAATGACGTTTTTTTGCGCCGTCCGTGGGGGTATCCCAGTGCGCATGCTCGAAATCACGTCGCAAATAGTCAATGCTTTCGACGTGAACGTAATTTACGCAAAGCCCTATTCGTGACTGTTTTACACAAACGATGGAAAATTTGACGCTGTCCCGACGTCCATACTTAACATTGCGTACGCCTCATAGACCCAGGGGTAACGTTACGTCGAAAAAAGCCTTACGTAAACAACGTAAAAAAATGCGCCGGGCGGACGTACGTTTGAGGATCGGCATATCTAGCTAATTTGCATACTCTACGTGGAAATCGACGGAAGCGCCACCTAGCAGCCAGCGAAAATATGCACCTAAGATCCGACGGCGTACTAAGGCATACGTCAGTCGGATCGAGCCCACATTCAGTCGTATCTTGTTTTGTGGATACAAAACAAAGATACGACGGGGCATCTTAGAACTTACGCGGCGTATCAAACGATACGCCGGCGTAAGTTCTTTGTGGATCTGGCCCTCAGTGTTTCCGGAGCCAACCTGCACAACTAAAGCTGGCCATACACTGATAGATTCTTTTCATTCAGGCTGCATATTAAAAGAATGAGTCCGATTCCTCCATCCACGCTATACAGCACGGATGAACAAGTCTGCAGTGCCGGCTATTGTATTGTGACACAGAGGGAGATTTATTAAAACTGACACATTCAGAATCTGGTGCAGCTGTACATGGTAGCCAGTTTCTAACGGCCCGTACACATGATCCGAATATCATGCGACAGACCGTACGACTTTTTCACTTAATAGTCACAAGTAGAAATTAAATAGGTTACTAAAGCCACGAAAATTCTCATCCGACAGAAATGAGATCCGATACCACTTTTTTAGGACTGAGTACAAGTACCAATACTTTTTTTCAAGTACTCGCCGATACCGAATACCGATACTTTTTTTTAAATGTGTCCCCCCACAAATGCAGCCATGTCCCCCCCATATGCAGCCATGTCCCCCCCCATATCCAGCCATGTCCCCCCCCATATCCAGCCATGTCCCCCCATATGCAGCCATGTCCCCCCATATGCAGCCATGTCCCCCCCCCATATGCAGCCATGTCCCCCCCCCCATATTCAGCCATGTTTCCCCCCATATCCAGCCATGTCTCCCCCCATATCCAGCCATGTCCCCCATATGCAGCCATGTCTCCCCCCATATCCAGCCATGCCCCCCCCCATGCAGCCATGTCTCCCCCCATATCCAGCCATGTCCCCCATTTGCAGCCATGTCTCCCCCCCATATCCAGCCATGTCTCCCCCCATATCCAGCCATGTCCCCCATTTGCAGCCATGTCTCCCCCCCATATCCAGCCATGTCTCCCATATCCAGCCATGTCCCCCATATGCAGCCATGTCTCCCCCCCATATCCAGCCATGTCTCCCATATCCAGCCATGTCCCCCATATGCAGCCATGTCCCCCTTACCTGCATCCCGCCGCATCCCCGCTGCCGCCGACTGGTTAATACGAGCGGGGAACATCACAGCTTTCATTTGAATAGCTGTAATGATTCGCGCCGCGCTGCGTATAGACACTCCCCCTTGCTCGGGATTGGACAGTTCACCCGAGCAAGGGGGAGTGTCTATATGCAGCGCGGCGCGAATTATTACAGCTATTCAAATGAAAGCTGTGATGTTCCCTGCGCGTATTAAGCAGTCGGCAGCGGAGATGCGGCGGGATGCGGCGTAACGACGGCGGCACCGGTATCGGATCTGGCATCGGGGGTATTTGCGGAAGTACAAGTACTCCCGCAAATACTCGGAATCGGTCCCGATACCGATACTAGTATCGGTATCGGGACAACCCTAGTTGTAATGTATTTGTAATGTATTTTCGGGCGACAACTGTACTGACTAAACGAAAATCGTACGATCTGCTATCGTACGAAGAACATTTTTGTGCTTGTCCGATCGAATAATATCGAATGAATTGTCGTGATCGGCTCTTGAAAGCTCTGTACTAACGCCATTACTGTATAGGCAAAAACAGTATTGCCTATACAGTAATACTTTGGACTGCGAGCAATGCGGTTTACAAGCGTTTCGCAATACAAGCTTTTTTTTTTTTTTTTTTTTTTAAATCCTGACTCGATTTGCGAGCGTTGTCTCTGGGGTGTGCAGTTACCGCATGTGGCCAGAGCCACCCATGACGCTCTGAGACCACTTTGAGTCATTCGGAGACACTCCTTTCCCAAGTGTCTCTGGCGCCCCTGCACCTCTGGCCACATGTGGTACTGCATACAGCAACACTGGCACTGAAATGCATCTCAGTTTCCATTGATTCCTATGGGGAAACTGGCTTTGATATACGAGTGCTTTGGATTACAAGCATGCTTCGGGAACGAATTATACTCGTAATCCAAGGTATTACTGAGAATAAAACCTGGAAGCTGCATCAGATTGTGCACTCTTTAGTTTTACAAAATACCTCCAACAGCTTCAGCAACTGGTTGGATGCAGCCATTGTTCGTCTAACAATTTTCTGCCTGGCTCCTCTGATTTTTCAATCACGTTCGATCAATATAGGATGTTGGAATTGAACAGTGGCTGCAACTGCAGGGAACAATATAGGAGACTGGGCACCAGCCATGTCATGTGACCATATATATAGGTAAGTATTGTGGCCCTTTAGAATATTTTACTCAGTGATTCTAAAGTGAAGGAAACTTACTCTAATGCCTCGTACACACGGTCAGACTTTCCAAAAAAAAAAGCCCGTCTGACTTTTTTTCTACGGCAATGTGTAGCCTCCTTCTGACTTTTTTTGTCGGAAGTCCGACGGACCTTGGATAGAGAACCTGTTCTCTTTCTTTCCGTCGGACTACCGACGAACTCACGGCGGACTTTTGCACGGTTAAAAGTCTGACCGTGTGTACGAGGCATTAGAAAACTTACACCAAAACAAGTTTACCCTCTATTCTTGTTCTGGTTACAACTTAGAATGATGAAGCTGAGCTGAGCTCTAGGCAGATATAGAATACACACAATAATGCAGCACTGTATTTATCATAGTTCATTAAATGTGTTTTCGAAATGCAAGCATTGTACCTGTATCTGTCTCTTGCAGTTCCTGAAGTGCAAAGCTGGAGAGGTAAAGGAAGCAGACCCATAAGGTCCCAATAAGTTCATGTGCTTATAAGAAGCATCCTGATAGGAGGAAAGAACAGAGTGACATAGAAATGATCCCATCACTATGCTGCTCAGAGGAATGGGTTGACTGAGGCTGGCTATCAGACTGAGGACATCTAGTGGCAGAAAGAGAGTACTGCAAGGGAAATTTTTACATTAAAAAGAAATCAGGGAAAGACACTGTACATATGCTAAACTGATTTAAATATAGATTAACCAAATGTAAAGTGTCTGCAATGCCATTCATTACGTTTTTATATCAGCTTTACCATGTTAATGTCTTTTTTTTGCATGGAGTTTGGGCTTTAAAATAATCTTCGGGTGATCCTGCCATCACTTCTACTTGGCAACCAGTCCATTGTAGCTTTACTCAGGGGAGGGCTGGCAGGGGGGGCAGGGTGGAAATCTCCCCCCCCGGGCTGGTGACACTATGCACAGCCACCGGCCACCACTACCAAATCCTGTTTTTGTAGGGCAGGAATATGCCTGCTGGATTTCTGTTAACACAGGTCACGGCTGCTGCTCACCTCCCACTGTGCAGCCGTTCCTGTGTCAGCTCCGAGGTAGATGGCTGCAGAGCTGAGCTATGTCTCGTCTCACACATAGCTCAGCCTCAGCGCACACCAGCACTGACATCCCCTTCTCTCTCTGCACAGACACGAGGAAAGATAGAGCTAATCTGCTCCTTCTCTTTCTGAGTCTGCCCTGCCCACACTTCCCGGGCATGTGTGGGCACTGGACAGGAAGTTTGAACCCAAAAAAGCATCAGACAGCCTGCCTGCGCCTCAGCCTCCATCCTGGAAAGCTCTCCCTCTCTAGTCTCTCCTGCCTCCCAGTGTATAAAAAGGGGTGCTCTGTGGACTTTTTATTACACAATAGTCCACAGCATGCACCCTTAAATTAAGTTTCCCAGAACACCCCTTACATCAGATCTGATGTATATGGGGTCTGTGCAG
Organism: Rana temporaria; assembly: GCF_905171775.1. Classification (NCBI taxonomy): domain Eukaryota; kingdom Metazoa; phylum Chordata; class Amphibia; order Anura; family Ranidae; genus Rana; species Rana temporaria. The sequence goes on from NC_053489.1 coordinate 612,425,553, forward strand.
ACTCTGATGTAAGGGGAGGCCTCTGCGCGGACTCTTGTGATCATGAAAAATCTTACACTGTTTTCCTCAATCCATCACTTTTCCACGCTCTATGGGCCATTTGACTGGACTTGCCCCCCGGGCCTAATGCTGCCAGCTCTCCCCTGGCTTTACTGATACAAAATGGCTGCTCTGTGCAGAATCCTGTATATATAAGTGATTCTGCTCTTCTGGGTAGGGGGCAGGCATGTGCCGCTTCTGCTATGATTATCTGCAGCAGAAGCCGATCAGTGGGTGCCAGCCAATGGATGACCACCGGCACCTGCTAATTGGCGAGGAGACACATTGGACAGAGCTCTTCCTATGTAAGCAAGGGAGAGCTCTGTCCCCTTCAGCGGGGATGTGTTAAATTTTGCTTTCCTGCAAAGCAAAGAATAAAATCCAGCACATCCCTTAGTGAAAGCATCACATAGTACACACACAAACACATGCTAGGCACACATTTGTGTCATTAGTACAGTGACAGTGCAGATTTTTAGCACTGATCACCCTGGAGGAGCTGCAGAGACCCACAGAGATCCACAACTCAGGAGGGAGAATCTGTCCACAGGACAACTATTAGTCGTGCACTCCACAAATCTGACCTGTATGGAAGAGTGGCAAGAAGAAAGCCATTGTTGAAGGAGAGCCATACGAACTCCCATTTTTCAGTTTGTGAGAAGCCATGTGGGGGACACAGCAAACATGTGGAAGAAGGTGCTCTGGTCAGATGAGACCAAAATTGTACTTTTGGGCCTAAAAGCAAAATGCTATGTGTGGCGGAAAACTAACACTGTACATCACCCTGAGTACACCATGTTAGAGTCTGCAAAAGACTTGAGACTGGCGCAGAAGTTCACCTTCCAACAGGACAACGACCTGTAGCGCCTATGTACCTTATGTACTGGTGCTAGTGAAATTTAAGGGCAGATCAGAGTATAGTTAAACTCTGATCCAGATTGTTAGTAGCAAATTGCGGTCTCTGTCTCAGCTTGGTAGTGCTGTGGGCCTATTCTGTTGTGCTGGGGTGTTCTTCTAACCCCAGTACTGCAGGTGGCAGCAGTGGAGTCGAGGTTTGGGTGCTCTTCCCAGCAGCCAATCACGAGGGTCTGTCCTCGCTGTGCATGCTGGGGAGAGGTATTTATGGGACAGACGCCATTGGTTCTGGGTCTTCTTCGTCCTTTGTGGCACCCACCTTTAGGGTGGCCACATCACAGCGCACCGGCGCTATGGTCTACCTGGCCAGGGCGTGCGTGCCGCGCAGTGTTCCTGGTTCCTGGACTTATCCCTATAATTATCCGAGTGATACTCCGGCTGCCAGGTCAGTGAGAGAGGCCTGTCCGGGTGCACTGAACCCACTCCGTCGGGAGTGGTACTAAGAAGTGTTACGTTTGGGAGCAGAACTGTTTCCCATCACTATGCCTGAATCTGCTATACTTCCTCCTTTCAACTTTACTTTCCTCACCACAAGTTTTATTTTTTTTCCCGGATGGGTAATAGAGAGCACAGCAAAAGAGCACCTGTCGTGGACATTCCTTTACTTCTGTTTATGCACATACGCATCACATACGCATCACTCGCCCCTAGAGAATTCGGAAGAGCCACAAGGTAACACGCCACCCAATTTCCAGCAGCTCCAATGGGGGTAATGCTACAGGCCCTAAACATACAGCCAGAGCTACAATGGAATGGTTTAAAGCAAAGCAAATCCATGTGTTAGAATGGCCCAGTCAAAGTCCAGACCTAAATCCAATTGAGAATCTGTGGCAAGACTTGAAAATTGCTGTTCACAGACGCTCTCCGTCTGAGAGAGTTTGAGCTATTTTGCGAAGAAGAATGGAAAAGAATTTTACTCTCTAGATGTACAAAGCTGGTAGAGACATCCCCAAAAACAATTTGCAGCTGTGATTGCAGCGAAAGGTGATTCTATAAAGTATTGACTCAGGGGGGCTGAATACAAATGCACACCACACTTTTGACATACTGTAAAAAAAAAAATCTGATAACCATTTATCATTTTCTTTCCACTTCACAATTATGTACCAATTTGTGTTGGTCTATCTCATAAAATCCCAATAAAATACATTTAAGTTTTTTGGTTGTAACCAGGCCTGGACTGGCCATAGGGCATACGGGGCAAATGCCCAGTGGGCCTCAAGTCACGTCTCCCCCCAGTGTAACATGCAGGGGTCCAGAACTGTTAGGGGGGTGTCTGTGTAACAAACTGTGGGGGGCTCTGTAATGTAAAGGGGTGCAGGGTGCTGTGTAACGTAAAGGGGTCCATAGGTGCAGGGTGCTGTGTAATGTAAAAGGGTCCAGAGATGCAGGGTGCTGTGTAATGTAAAGGGGTCCAGAGGTGCAGGGTGCTGTGTAATGTAAAGGGGCCCAGAGGTGCAGGGTGCTGTGTAATGTAAAGGGGTGCAGGATGCCATGTAATGTAAAAGGGTCCAGAGGTGCAGGGTGCTGTGTAATGTAAAGGGGTCCAGAGGTGCAGGGTGCTGTGTAATGTAAAGGGGTCCAGAGGTGCAGGGTGCTGTGTAATGTAAAGGGGTCCAGAGGTGCAAGGTGCTGGAACCCCACATCCCATCATTAACCGCCTCCGCAAAGCGAGTATGTGAGCCTGTCCCCTGGCTCTGTAAATATCAGTTTATTTTTTGGAGACAGAGGAAGAAGGGGAGGATCAGGGAGACAGGATCAAACCGTTTTTATACAAAATGCAGAGGATTAACCCCTTAGGTTCCACTGTATATCAAGCATGCTTTACTGCATATACAGACTGATTTTACTGGGTTTAGTAACACTTTATGTGTCATCCAGTTAGTGTTTGCCTCTACTGTCATCTAAATAAAACAGCTTTTGGAATTTAGAGTAAAAAAAAAAAAAATGAATATCAATAAACTTTTAAATTGTCATGCAAAATAATATATATTTAAAATTAAATATTTATATTTTAATAACATAGTGTGGGTGGATTTCTGACAGTCACAGGCTGTGTCACGCCCCTCCAGCCTGTGTCTTATGCCGCATACACACCATCACTTTATGTGATGAAAAAAAACGACACTTTCTGTGAAGTAAAAAATGACGTTTTTTCAAAGATGAAGTTGCCTACACACCATCGTTTTTCTCACAATGTTCTTGCAAAGTGAGGTTACGTTCCACCACGTTTTACCATTGAAGCTTGCTTCATAAGTAGCTTCTGGGCATGCGTGGATGAAAAAACGTCTTAGAAAACGACGTTTTTTGCTACACACGGTCAATTTCTGTGAAGTAAAAAGTGCACTTTTGAAAAACGACACATAAAATTGAAGCATGCTTCAATTTTTTTTGGTCGTTTTTTACAAGACATAAAACAACGTTTTCCCCCACACACAGTCAATTAAAGTGACGTTTTTAAAAACGTCATTTTTTTTCATCACATAAAGTGATGGTGTGTACGCGGCATTAGGCCCCGTACACACGAGAGGATATCCGCTGGAACGGTCCGCCGGACCGTTTCCAGCGGATAAATCCTCTGGCGGATTTGGATCTGATGGCTGTACTAACCATCAGATCGAAATCCGCGCGGAATCCATCCGCGGTGACGTGTCGAGCCGTCGCCGCGACGATGATGCAGCGACGTGCGCGACGCTGGAACGTAAAGACTTCCACGCATGCGTCGAATCATTACGACGCATGCGAGGGAGGGGAGCGGACAGATTGATCCTGTGAGTCTGTACAGACGACCGGATCAATCCGCTGGACAGGATTCAAGCGGATAGATTTCTTAGCATGCTAAGAAATTTGTATCCGCTTGAAATCCATCGGCTGGATTTTTATCCGCCGATAAATGTCCGCTAGGTCGTACACACGACCGGATCTATCCGCTGGAACTGATCTGCGGATAAATCCCAGCGGATAGATCCGGTCGTGTGTACAAGGCCTAAGGTGATTCCTCTCATTAAGCACTTAAGGACCGGAAGGTTTCCCCCCCCCCAATGACCAGGCCATTTTTTGGGATATGGCACTGCGTCGCTTTAAATTGTAAGGTCATGAAATTCTGTACCCAAACAAAATTGACGTCCTTTTTTTCCACAAATAGAGCTTTCTTTTGGTGGTATTTTATGATCAACTCTGCGTTGTTGTTTTTTTTTGCGCTATAAACAAATAAAGAATGACAATTTTGGAAAAAATATATATTTTTTACTTTATGCTATAATTAAATATCTCAATTTCTTTTTCTTTTTTTTAAACACATTTCTTCATCAGTTTAGGCCAATATGATTTCTTCTACATATTTCTGGTAAAAAATCGCAATAAGCGTACAGTATATTGATTGGTTTGCGCAAATGTTATAGTGTCTACAAAATAGGGGATAGATTTATGACATTTTTATTATTATTATTTTTACTAGTAAGGCGTCGATCTGCGATTTTTATCGGGACTGCGATTTTGCGGTGGATAAATCAGACACTTTTGACACATTTTTGGGACCATTGAGAATTATAAAGCAATCAGTTCTATTAAAAATTCACTGATTACTGTGCAAATGTCACTGACAGGGAAGGGGTTAACACTAAGAGAAGATCAAGGGGTTAAATGTGCTCCCTCGTGTGTTTCTGTGGGGGGATGGGACTGACTGGAGGAGGAGACATATCGCTGTTCCTATTAATTAGGAACAGACGATCTGTCTCTCCTCTCCTGTCAGAACGAGGATTTTATTTCTATTTACACACACAAGTCCCCGTTTTGGTTCTTGTGACCGTGATCGGGGGTGGCATCGCTGCCACCGGCCACGCCCATTGGGTTCCATTGCACAGCTGCTATGGCTCTTAAAGGAACCGACGTACAGTTACGGCGATCCGCGGGAATCAGTTGACCTGCCGCAGTATAATGATAGCGGCTGGTCGGCAAGTGGTTAATCTACATGTAATATTCTGCCACCATTGTGTTTAGCTGGTTAGTGGGCATGGAGGAGGAGGGAGAGCGTGGGCTGTCATTTACCACTGTGTATATCCCCACACGTGTGACTTTATAGTCATATGGTCTGCTCAGATGTGATAGGGAGGAAATTCTCAGCATAGAAACTCACTGAAAACTGAGCATGTGCAGCTTTGCCATCAGAGCTGCAAAATCGCCTAGCTGAATTGAAGACATGGACAGAAGGGGGAGATAGAGAGCAGCAGGATCAACCAGGATTTTTGCAGAATACAGAAAAACAAATCTCATAGTGACTGAGTGAGTATAAACATCATCTACAGCAGGGGTGGGGAACCTGCGGCCCGCATTCCATCCGGCCCCCTCCCGCAGCTGCAAGTTCCGTGTCCGTTAATGTCCATTATAGGACAAGATTCCCTGAAAAAAAAGCCGTGACCGCGTGGGCTTTAAACTGCGAATGCGCAGTTTCCCGGCGCTGCCCGAGTCCCGAGCTGAGCCTCCGATCCTGTTCCCCCCCCCCCAGGCCCAGGGGGCGGCCGCGGATTCGACAGAGGTGGCGATGCGAGTGATGTCATCGCGCATCCCGCCAGGCGCGCCAAACTTTAAAAATAGTCACGAGAGGGAATGAATGGAGCAGTCTTGCCTTCTTGGTGCCGGCTCCAGGCGGTGGTCTATCCAGACTCCAGACAGCCCCGTGACAGCCCAGCAGCTACCCAGGCATCCACAGCAGAAACGGACCAGGCCAGCTCATGGCAAGCCAAGCCTGCATTCTCAGACTTCCTTGCCTCAAGGTACTAAAGGAGCTGGTGGTGGTGGCAGGACTCAGGAGGTGACGGCGGTGGTGGCAGAAGGATATGGTTATAGTGGCAGGAGGAGCTGGTGAGGGCATGAGCTATGGAGGACAGGAGCTGGTGAGGGCAGGAGGTGATGGTGGCAGGAAGAGCTGGTGGTGGCAGGAGGTGGAGGGAGCTGCTGGTGGCAGGAGGTGGTGGTGGCAGGAGGAGCTTTTGGCAGGAGCTGGTGATGGTGGCAGTAGGTGACAGTGGTGGCAGAAGGAGCTGGTGATGATGGCAGGAGCTGGTGATGGTGGCAGAAGGAGCTGGTGATGGTGGCAGGAGGAGCTTGTGGCAGGTGATGGTGGCAGGAGCTGGTGGGGCAGGGGGTGGCAGGAGCTGGTGGGGCAGGAGCTGGTGGAGCTGGTGGGGCAGGAGCTGGTGGGGCAGGAGCTGGTGGGACAGGAGGTGGCAGAAGCTGGTGGGGCAGGAGGTGGCAGGAGCTGGTGGGGCAGGAGGTGGCAGGAGGTGGCAGAATCTGGTGGGGCAGGAGGTGGCAGGAGCTGTTGGGGGCAGGGGGTGATGGTGGCAGGAGGTGGCAAGAGCTGGTGGTGGCAGGAGGATCTGGTAGGGACATGAGCTGGTGGTGGCAGGAGCTGGTGATGGTGGCAGGAGGAGCTATGGAGGACAGGAGCTGGTGAGGGCAGGAGGTGATGGTGGCAGGAAGAGCTGGTGGTGGCAGAAGGTGGAGGGAGCTGCTGGTGGCAGGAGGTGGTGGTGGCAGGAGGAGCTTTTGGCAGGAGCTGGTGATGGTGGCAGAAGGAGCTGGTGATGGTGGCAGGAGGAGCTTGGGGCAGGAGGTGGCAGGAGCTGGTGGGACAGGAGGTGGCAGGAGCTGGTGGGGGCAGGAGGTGATGGTGGCAGGAGGTGGCAAGAGCTGGTGGTGGCAGGAGGATCTGGTAGGGACATGAGCTGGTGGTGGCAGGAGCTGGTGATGGTGGCAAGAGGAGCTATGGAGGACAGGAGCTGGTGAGGGCAGGAGGTGATGGTGGCAGGAGCTGGTGGTGGCAGGAGGAGCTTCTGGCCGGAGCTGGTGATGGTAGCAGTAGGGGACGGTGGTGGCAGAATGAGCTGGTGATGGTGGCAGGAGATGGTGATGGTGGCAGGAGCTGGTGGGGCAGGAGGTGAAGGTGGCAAGAGCTGGTGGTGGCAGAAGGAGCTGGTAGGGACATGAGCTGGTGGTGACAGAAGGAGCTGGTGATGATGGCAGGAGGAGCTTTGGAGGACAGGAGCTGGTGAGGGCAGGAGGTGATGGTGGCAGGAGCTGGTGGTGGCAGGAGGAGCTTCTGGCCGGAGCTGGTGTCAGGAGCTGGTGGGGCAGGGGGTGGCAGGAGCTGGTGGGGCAGGAGCTGGTGGAGCTGGTGGGGCAGGAGCTGGTGGGGCAGGAGGTGGCAGGAGCTGGTGGGACAGGAGGTGGCAGAAGCTGGTGGGGCAGGAGGTGGCAGGAGCTGGTGGGGCAGGAGGTGGCAGGAGGTGGCAGAATCTGGTGGGGCAGGAGGTGGCAGGAGCTGTTGGGAGCAGGGGGTGATGGTGGCAGGAGGTGGCAAGAGCTGGTGGTGGCAGGAGGATCTGGTAGGGACATGAGCTGGTGGTGGCAGGAGCTGGTGATGGTGGCAGGAGGAGCTATGGAGGACAGGAGCTGGTGAGGGCAGGAGGTGATGGTGGCAGGAAGAGCTGGTGGTGGCAGAAGGTGGAGGGAGCTGCTGGTGGCAGGAGGTGGTGGTGGCAGGAGGAGCTTTTGGCAGGAGCTGGTGATGGTGGCAGAAGGAGCTGGTGATGGTGGCAGGAGGAGCTTGGGGCAGGAGGTGGCAGGAGCTGGTGGGACAGGAGGTGGCAGGAGCTGGTGGGGGCAGGAGGTGATGGTGGCAGGAGGTGGCAAGAGCTGGTGGTGGCAGGAGGATCTGGTAGGGACATGAGCTGGTGGTGGCAGGAGCTGGTGATGGTGGCAAGAGGAGCTATGGAGGACAGGAGCTGGTGAGGGCAGGAGGTGATGGTGGCAGGAGCTGGTGGTGGCAGGAGGAGCTTCTGGCCGGAGCTGGTGATGGTAGCAGTAGGGGACGGTGGTGGCAGAATGAGCTGGTGATGGTGGCAGGAGATGGTGATGGTGGCAGGAGCTGGTGGGGCAGGAGGTGAAGGTGGCAAGAGCTGGTGGTGGCAGAAGGAGCTGGTAGGGACATGAGCTGGTGGTGACAGAAGGAGCTGGTGATGATGGCAGGAGGAGCTTTGGAGGACAGGAGCTGGTGAGGGCAGGAGGTGATGGTGGCAGGAGCTGGTGGTGGCAGGAGGAGCTTCTGGCCGGAGCTGGTGATGGTGTCAGTAGGTGACGGTAGTGGCAGAAGGAGCTGGAGATGGTGATGTTGGCAGGAGCTGGTGGGGCAGGAGGTGGCAGGAGCTGGTGGGGGCAGGAGGTGATGGTGGCAGAAGGTGGCAAGAGCTGGTGGTGGCAGAAGAAGCTGGCTGAGGCAAGACCACTACTGTGTATTATAAAAAAAAAAAACAGCAGGTAAAATATGGTTTAGAGTTATTTTAAATGAGCCATGCTTGCCATCTGACTTGCATTGTTGCTGCCCTCTGTTCATGTGTTCCCAAAGTGGCACCCCCACTGTGAAAGTGCATAAAATTGGAGTATGAACTGTATGCGAATTAACCACTTAAGCCCCGGACCATTATGCAGGTTAAGGACCTTGCCCCTTTTTGCGATTCGGCACTGCGTTGCTTTAACTGACATTTTGTACGGCCCCCGAATGATGTTACAAAAATCCAAATGGCCCTTGGCAGAAAAAAGGTTCCCCACCCCTGATCTACAGTAATACACCATTTATTGACCGTTTTTTTATGATGTGGGTTTAGTAGACGTGTGCGATTTGTTTTTGAATTCCTGAAATATCGGAATTTCGGAAATTCGAAGTTAGGAAATTAAAAATTTCGGAATTGCAAAAATCGGAATTTCGGAGATTCAAAATTTCGTAAATTTGGAAATCGTAAATTAAAAAATCGGAATTTCGAAAATTCAAAATTCAGAAATTCAAAAATTTGAAAATTCAGAATATTCAGTTAAGCAGTTACAGCACTAGTTTTTCCTTCCTACTAAGATATAGGTTTTACCAATAAGTAAAAGCTGATGATTGTAAGCACCCCTGTCAGTGGTAACTAGTTTATCTCAACCCTTCTACCTGACAATTTTGCTGGACAGCTTGGTCTGGTAGTGGAAGTAAAAAAATAATTGCCCAGATTCAGGTAGAACCTGAAATATTTGCGTGGGCAAAGGGCAACGATTTTTGCTCTGCGCCCACGCAAATATTTCGATTTGCCCGCGATTCACGGAGCAGTAGCTCCGTAAATTGCGCGGGCGCTATGCTAATTAGCCCTGCGTAAGGGCGCCTAATGTAAATGATCCCGCCGGGGGCGGGAATCATTTAAATTAGGCGCGCTCCCGCGCCGAGCGAACAGCGCATGCTCCGTCGGGAAACTTTCCCGACGTGCATTGCGGCAAATGACGTCGCAAGGACGTCATTTGCTTCTAAGTGAACGTGAATGGCGTCCAGCGCCATTCACGAATCACTTACGTAAACGACGTGAAACTTAAATTTCACGAGCGGGAAGGGCGGCTATACTTTAGCATTGGCTGCTCCTACTATGAGAAGGAGCAGCCTTACGCTAAAGTCGCCGTACGGAAACTCCGTACCTTGCGTGCGCAGGGCCTGCGCAACTTTTGTGAATCGGTGGTAGTATGCAATTTGCATACTATACGCCGATCACAATGGCCGCGCCCCCTAACGGCCAACGCAAGAATGCAGCCTGAGATATGAAGGCATAAGGAGGCTTATGTCTGTCATATCCTAGGCTGCAGTCCGCGTAGCGATGTTCCTGAATCAGGGGCATTCGCTACGCGGGAGCAAAACAGCTATTGCGCCGCGCAACCTATGGTTGCGCGGGCGCAATAGCTTCTTGAATCTGGGCCAATAGATTTACTGGCAGGATCACTAGGTGAAAATAAAGGAAAAAAATATATAAAAAAGAAAACAAAGGCAGCCGCCACATCTAAGAATTGGTCTGATACGGTTTGTTTGTACTGCTATTTCATCTACAGGTGGCTTGTGGTGGGCTGGACGGTTCTCTGGCTTTCCTAGCGCAGGCTCAGGCCTGGTACACACGACAGAGTTTCTCGGCAGAATTCAGCGAGAAACTCGGTCAGAGCCGGATTCTGCCGAGAAACTCTGTCGTCTGTACACTTTTGGCCCGATGGAGCCGCCGAGGAACTCGTCGAGAAAATAGAGAACATGTTCTCTATTTTCTCGTTGTTCTATGGGAGAAGGCGGCCCGCCGAGCTCCTCGGCGGCTTCATCCCTGAACTCGACGAGGAACTCGATGTGTTTGGCACGTCAAGTTCCTCTGTCGTGTGTACGAGGCCTCAGAGGAGAGAGAGATCTCCCACACAGTCTATCCTCCTCCAGCCAAATATATTAAACATCCAGAAGGGAGAGGGAGCCTAACGTCCTCAGGAGGCAGAAGCAATTAGTGGGTGAGCCCAACAACCCTTACATTAAATCATCAATTTCCTGGAAACTGCAGTAATATTTTCTGTTTAGAGAGCAAGTGGGAGTCAAATTAGATGCACAATTATGTAGTACTTCAGAAAGTAGTCTTCATGGAACCACCAAATCTGCTATTTGTTTCTAGCTGGCTGTTCAAAGCAAGATGGTTCGCTATTAGTGGAAATACATTTTGCCTGGCTGTCACAGGTTTCAGTTCTCTCTGATTATAAACAGGCATGCCAAGGATCAGTGGCTCATCAAGTACTGAAGCCGGTGGATTAGCATTACAATCTGGCACCTAGCATTTTTGTGGGAGAGGACAGTACTAGCCGCTTTCATAGCCTGTTAGCACAAGTACCATCCAGTAGGTGGCGCTATTACAAAGCTGAAAAATGACAGTTATGTTTTACCTGTTTATGTGTGTGTGTGTGTGTGTATAAGATAAGATATATAGATCTATATATCTATAGATAGATATAGACACATACAACATATACATACATAGCCGGATTCAGGTAGAGCGGCGCTTCTTTAGTTCGGCGTAGCGCATCCCATTTGCACTACGCCGACATAACATAGTTAGGCAAGTACTGTATTCACAAAGCACTTGCTCCCTAAGTTACGTCGGCGTAGCGTAAATGGGCCGGCGTAAGCCCGCATAATTCAAAGTAGGCTGGTAGTGGGCGTGTTGTATGGTAATGAATCGTGACCCCACGTAAATGACGCACCTAACGAACGGCGCATGCGCCGTCCATGGACGTGTCCCAGTGCGCATGCTCAAAATCACGGCGCAAATAGTCAATGCTTTCGTCGTGAACGGAACCTACGCCCAGCCCCATTCACGTACGACTTACGCAAATGACGTAAACGACGTGAAATTCGACGGCTGATCCGACGTCCATACTTAACATTGGCTGCGCCATCTTTTAGGTGGTTTATCTTTACGCCTGAAAAACGCCTTACGTAAACGTCGTATCTTACTGCGATGGGCGTACGTACGTACGTACGTACGTACGTTCGTGAATAGGCGTATCTAGCTCATTTACATATTCTCTGCGTAAATCCACGTACACGCCCCTAGCGGCCAGCGTAAATATGCAGCTAAGATATGACGGCGTAGGAGACTTACGCCAGTCGTATCTTAGCAACAGTTAAGCGTATCTCAGTTTGAGAATACGCTTAAAGATACGACGGCGTGGATTCGGACTTACGACGGCGTATCTACTGATACGCCGTCGTAAGTATACCTGAATCCGGCTAACAGTGCCTTGAAAAAGTATTCATACCCCTTGAAATGTTCCACATTTTGTTATGTTACAACCAAAAATGTAAATATATTTTATTGGGATTTTATGTGATAGACCAACACAAAGTGATACATAATTGTGAAGTGGAAGGAAAATGATAAATGATTTTCAAAACTTTTTACAAATAAATATCTGAAAAGTGTGGCGTGCATTTGTATTCAGCCCCCTCTGATACCCCTAACTAAAATCTAGTGGAACCAATTGCCTTCAGAGGTCACCTAATTAGTAAATAGAATCAACCTGTGTGTAATTTAATCTCAGTATACATACAGCTGTTCTGTGAAGCCCTCAGAGCTTTGTTAGAGAACCTTAGTGAACAAACAGCATCACGAAGGCCAAGGAACACACCAGACAGATCAGGAATAAAGTTGTGGAGAATTTTAAAGCAGGGTAAGGTTATTACAAAATATCCCAAGCTTTGAACGTCTCACAGATCCATCATCTGAAAATGGAAAGACTACGGCACAACTGCAAACGTACCAAGACATGGCCGTCCACCTAAACTGACAGACCAGGAAAGGAGAGCATTACCTAGATAAGCAGCCAAGAGGCCCATGGTAATCCTGCAAGAGAACCACAGCTCAGGTGGGAGAATCTGTCCACAGGACAACTATTAGTGGTCCTCTCCACAAATCTGGCCTTTATGGAAGTGGCAAGAAGAAAGTCATTGTTGAAAGAAAGCCATAAGAAGTCCTGTTTGCGGTTTGCGAGAAGACATGTGGGGGACGCAGCAAACATGTGAAAGAAGGTGCTCTAGTCAGATGAGACCAAAATTGAACTTTTTGGCAACAATGCAAAACGCTATGTGTGGCAGAAAACTAACTCTGCACATCACCCTGAACACACCATCCCCACTGTGAAACATGGTGGTGGCAGCATCATGTTGTGGGGATGCTTTTCTTCAGCGGAGACAGGGAAGCTGGTCAGAGTTGATGGGAAGATGGATGGAGCCAAATACAGGGCAATCTTAGAAGAAAACCTGTTAGACTCTGCAAAAGACTTCCAGCAGGATAATGACCCTAAACATACAGCCAGAGCTACAATGGAATGGTTTATATAAAAGCATATTCATGTGTTAGAATGGCCCAGTCAAAGTCCAGACCTAAATCCAATTGAGAATCTGTGGCAAGACTTGAAAATTGCTGTTCACAAACGCTCTCCATCCAATCTGACAGGGCTTGGGCTATTTTGAATGGGCAAAATGTTTTACTTTCTAGATGTGCAAATCTGCTAGAGACATCCTTAAAAATTCAGCTGTAATTGCAGTGAAAGGTGGTTCTACAAAGTATTGACTCAGGGGGGCTGAATACAAATGCACGCAGGGGCGGACTGACCCTTCGGGGACTTGGGCACTGCTCGAGGGCTCCATGCCACTAGGGGGCCCCATCAGGATAGCCAGCCTTAGTAAAACCAGGGACAGTATGTAAAAATCTGTGCTTTTTAAAAAAAATCACAAGATTATAGCTACCCCGCCTCTCCAGTACCTTTTCAGTGTGTGTATATGTATTCTGTGTGTATGTATACTGTGTGTGTATACTGTGTGGCCCCATAATCTATTGCCCGGGGGCCCCATAATCTTCTCCTATTGCCCGGAGGGCCCCATGATCTTCTATTGCCCGGGGGCCCCATAATCTTCTCCTATTGCCCGGAGGGCCCCATGATCTTCTATTGCTCAGGGCCCCATAATCTCCTATTACCCGGGGGGCCCCATGATCTTCTATTGCTCAGGGCCCATAATCTCCTATTGCCCGGAGGGCCCCATGATCTTCTATTGCTCAGGGCCCCATAATCTCCTATTGCCCGGGGGCCCCATGAGTTGTCAGTCTGCCCCTGAATGTACGCCACACTTTTCACATTTATTTGTAAAAAGATTTGAAAACCATTTATCATTTTCCTTCCACTTCACAATTATGTGCCACTTTGCGTTGGTCTATCAAATAAAATCCTATTAATATACATTTATGTTTTTGTTTGTAACATGAGAAAATGTGGAAAATTTCAAGGGTAATGAATACTACAAGGCACTGTGTATATATATATATATATAGTACACACACACTAACGTTTCCTAGAGAAGAAAAATATATATTTTTTGCTGAATATGGTATACATGGGTGTAGGCATAAATACTGTATTTTCATTAACAACAGGTAATTATATGCTAACGTTATGGAAAGCAGCTTTTATTGGTGATGAATCATTGTGAAGGGTACATAGACTACTTAGAAGCATCTACCCACCCAAAATAAATTACACTTAACTACTGCTGTACAGCTGCCCTGATGTCATTTTCAGCACCAAATGTGACCCAAAGTGCTCCTATTGGGGACAATATGATTTGCGCGGTTCGGGGCCTGCCTTCAGTTCTGTGATGACCCGCACACAATTTTAGTCTCCACCCTAGTAAAAAATGTATTTTATGATTTCCTTCTAACTGCTTTAAAATATTAAATATGAGTGACGTCAAGAGCAAAAATGGTCTGGTGCAAGCATCTACCTTAGCACCCTTCTCCTCGAAGTGGAACTCCAGACTATTTTTTTTTTTCACTTTTAATAGAGTGGGGAAGGGTTAGAACCAGTGTTTGGGATCCCAATGGAGAAAATCACACCAACATCTTGCCTGATGACATTTGTCACCTTAACAGAAATTGTTCTATGTATACCATCTACATTACCAAACACTGGGCCTTGTCATAATGCAACTTACTCTATTACACTCTGTACATAGTACAGTACACTTACCATGATCTGATCTCCCGGCATTATCATAATATCACTTTATTACTCTCTACATTGAATACCACAACACTTTCGTGACCCAACCACTGGACATAATCATAATTCGATTTTACTGCACTCTGTACAAAGAATAACACAAATTCTACATGACCGACCTCTGAGTATGAACATGATATAACTCTATTACACTCTGTACATAGAATGATACAAATTCTACATGCCAGATCACAGAGTATTATTATATAACTCTATTACACTCTGTACATAACAATACCTCCTACATGACCAAATGAGAATCACGATTCTTTTGCTTAGACTAAAGATCACGATTCTCAAAAACTGAATGCCAGAACCCCCCCCCCCCCAAATAAATAAATAAACCTGTGATTTATCTGAAAATATGAATATATAAAAAAGAGACCAGTGATATGTCTAAAATGTTAAAGACCATATAACTCCTATGAAAAAAGCAGAATCAAATCAGATTCTGCTTTTTTCATAGAGTTATATGGTCTTTAACATTATAGACATATCACTGGTCTCTTTTTTATACATCAGAAGCAGTACCGCCAGCAACCATTGGGTGGCGCATGGATACACACAGTTGTACAGAACTGTGAGAAAGATTAATACATCAGAAGCAGTACCGCCGGCAACCACTGGGTGGCGCATGGATACACACTACAGTTGTACAGAACTGTGAGAGAAGCCCAGGCATCCATCCAGCGGCGCAGGCTGCTGACGTCGTTTTTTTGATATCGGCGCCATTTGCGATCCACGCTGAACCGGCGGTGACACAAAAGAATCGCGGGTCATCCCGCGGGGAGATCGCGGGCGGGGAGAATCGAGATTGCGATTCTCTCCACGATTAATCGTGCAGCTCTAATACCTCCCAACTTTCTGAGATGGGAATGAGGGACACCTATCAGCAAAAGTATACAGGCAAAGCACACACCCCTTGCCACGCCTCCTTAAAGGAGAATTGTACAAAAACATGCTATTCCTTAATATTGGTTTTGGAATTTACAAATGCAGCAATTTAGAAATCAGATGAAAGGTTTAGCGTTTTTTGATAGATAAAAAGTGCATTTTATATTCATCTATATAGATCAGACCAAAACGAGGGACAAATGAGGAGAATGAGGGACAGCGGGACATTGCTCGAAATCAGGGACAGTCCCTCGAAATCAGGGACAGTCCCTCGAAATCAGGGACAGTTGGGAGGTATGTTATAATATAACTCTTTCACACTCTATATATAGAATAATACACCTCCTAGTTGACCAATTACCGTATTTATCGCGGTATAACGCGCTCCCGCGTATACCGCGCACCCCTAATGTTGCCCCGAAATTCCTGTAAAAAAAAAAGTTATATGATTTTATTACTTACAGTTTTGGTGTCTTCCTAGCGTCCATCGTCCGGTCCGGCGTCCGTCTGCGGCCTCGATGGTGTTCTCCCAGCTTCTCCAGCGCGCGCCTCACGTCGAGTCCCCGCTTCCCGCGCTCAGTTCGAATGCCTCCGCCGACATATACCGAGTGCAGTACACTCGGGTACATTCGGCAATGCTCTGCGTCGCTCGCGCTCACGCTCTGTGACGTTTATGCGTGAGCACGAGCGAAGCCGAGCCTGGCCGAATGTACCCGAGTGTACTGCACTCGGTATATGTCGGCGCAGGATTTCAAACTAAGCGCGGGAAGCGGCTATCGGCGTATATCGCACACCCACGATTTTCCCCTTATTTTAAGGGGAAAATAGTGCGCGATATACGCCGATAAATACGGTACTTGTTATTATCATGATATACCTCTATTCCACTTTATACATAGAATAATACACCTCCTACATGACCGACTTCTGAATATAATGACAATACAACTCTACCACACTCTGTATATTGAATAATACACCTCGTACATGGCCAACTACTTGGTATTAGCATCATAAAACTCTATTACATTGTCTTTTACAAAAAAAAAAAAATACATCTTCCTATATGACCTGACCAATGTGCATTATCAGAACACAACTCTATTACACTCTGTACATAGAATAATCCACCTACTACATGGCCAACCACTGGATATTATCATGATACAACTCCATTACACTCTATACATAGAATATTACAACTCCTGTATGACCCAACTGTGCATTACCATAACACAACTCTATTACACTCTGTATATAGAATAATACACCTCCTATAAACCAACCACTCGGTATTATCATGATATAACTGTATTGCCCTCTAGAGCAGCCTTTATCAACCTGGGTTCCATGGAACCCTTTGGTTTCTACAGACATTGCCATGGTTTCCTTGAGCAATGAGCAACCTCTGCCTCTCAGGTGAGTAAACACCTTGACACCAATGATCTTTTTGCTCTCTATAAGTTTAGGATTCTTACCAATAACCAAAACTGTTATGCCCCGTACACACGGTCGGAATTTCCCACAAGAAAAGTCCGATGTGAGCTTTTGGTCGGAAATTCCGACTGTGTGTAGGCTCCATCGGACTTTTCCTGTTGGAATTTTCCGCCAACAAAAATCTGAGAGCTGGTTCTCAAATTTTCCGACAGAAAAAAATTCCAATCGGAAATTCCGATCGTCTGTAGCAATTCTGAAACGCAAAATTTCGACGCATGCTTGGACACAATTCGACGCATTCTCAAAAGCATTGAACTTAATTTTCTCTGCTCACCGTAGTGTTGTACGTCACCGCATTCTTGACGGTCGAAAGTTCAGAGAACTTTCGTGTGACCGCCAAGCTTGAGCGGAATTCCGTCGGAAAAAAACATCCAAGGTTTTTCCGACGAAAAATCCGATCGTGTGTACGCGGCATAAGGAGCATTTTTCCATTTACCATAACCTGGAGATATATTAACTATTGTCATTGTTCCCTGAGCCTGGAAAGTTACTTTAAGGGTTCCTCTGTGCTGAAAATGTTGAGAAAGGCAGATCTCGAGCAATACATATCCTACAAGACCCAGCCATTGTACATTATCATAACACGACTCTATAACACTCTGTAAATAGAATAATATACCTCCTACATGACTATCCACTCTGTATTATCATGATTTAACTCTAATACACTTTAGAACAGGGTCTCCAAACTTCCTAAATAAAGGGGCAGTTTCTGGCCTTTCAGACTTTAGGTGGTCAATGCCCCAGCATGGATGGGAGTCCACAATGTCTCAAGCTTGGTGGTCGTTGGGATTTAAAATATGTGGTCAGTAGGAGGGGAAATAATGTCCCATCATTGGTATTAGTGACAGGAACAGTGTACTATCTTTGGTGTCAGTGGGAGGCATGATGCCCCATCATTGGTATCAATGGGAGGAATAGTGCCCCACTATTGGTGTCAGTGAAAGCATTAGTGCCTCATCGTTGGTGTCAGTAGAAGGAATAGTGCCTCAAGGGCCAGACAAAGGCAAGCAAGGGGCCACATTTGGTGTACTGTCAAAAGAGCCAACTTGTCAAAATATCTAACCACGTCACTTCCGGTAACTCTCCAGCAACAGTAATTGCAGATTTCAATGACTTGGCTGTTTTCACAGAACACCGGCAGAGTATTCACTACGTTACACGATATAATGAGTGTACATTGTTAGCCCACCCGCTAGTAACCAACAACATGGCCGCCTCCAAGGCAGTGACAACTTTGTTACTCCTTAGCTGGTGTTCTGTGAAAACAGCCAAGTCGTCGTGTAATGTAGTGTATACGCTGCCGAGGATCCGTGAAAACAGCCAAGTCATCGTGTAACGTAGTGTATACGCTGCTGAGGTTCTTTGAAAACAGCCAAGTCGTCAAAATCTGTGACATAATTGGAGATTTTGACAAGTTGGCATTTTTGACAGAACACAGATTTGGGCTGCCGTTTGGAGACCACTGCTCTAGAATAATACACCTCCCATATGACCAACCACTGGGCATTACCATAATACACTCTGTACATACAATAATTTATCTCCTACATGGCCGGCCACTGAGCATGATCACAATAAAGTTCTATCACACACTCTGCATAAAATAATATACTCCCTACATTACCTGACCACTGGACATGATCATAATTCAACTCTATTACATTCTGCACACCACCAACCTGATCTGATCATTGGGAATTCTCCTAATACAATTATATTACACTCTACTCATAGAACATTACAGCCCCTACATGACTGATCACTGCAGATACTCATAATACAACTCTTTTACACACTATCCATAGAATAATACACCCCCTACATGACTATTGCCATTGGGGAGATTTGCCTTCACTTCCAGTCTCACAGTCAAAATGGGAAGCGAGAGGAAGTCCCACTAAAGTGAGGTGATTCCTGGTTGTCCCCATTGGAAGATTTTCCCTTTATTTTTGCTTTGGTGAAAACCCCAAATTTGGAGTTTTATTTCACTTTCACTCTTGGGGATAATAGTAAACCGAACAAATAGGGGGAGAGAATACCCCTAACGGGGGTCACAGGCAACGAAAAAAAAAAACTAGTGGGTGTTTCTTTCCCTCTCCATTCTACTTAAAACCATTTTCCCCCCCTTTATTTATACCGTATATACTCGAGTATAAGCCGACCCAAATATAAGCCGATTTTACCACAAACAATTGGGAAAAGGTATTAACTTGAGTATAAGCCTAGGGTGGGAAAGGCAGCAGCTACTGTAAATGGAAAAGAGGGTCAACAATGCCCATTTGCAGCCTCACTGTGCTCATTTGCAGCCTCACTGTGCTCATTTGCAGCCTCACTGTGCTCATTTGCAGCCTCACTGTGCCTATTTGCAGCCTCACTGTGCTCATTTGCAGCCTCACTGTGCCTATTGTATGCCTCAGGCCTCGTACACATGACCGAGAAACTCGACGGGCGAAACACATCGTTTTGCTTATCGAGTTCCTTGTGAAGCCGTCGAGAAACTCGACAAGCCAATTTTCTCCATTCCCGTCAAGGAAATAGAGAACATTTCTCTTTTTGGCTCGTCGAGTTTCTCGACAGTTTCCTCAACAAAAACGTACACACGACCGGTTTCCTCTGCAAAAAAATATCTCCCAGCAAGTTTCTTGCTGGTTTTTGCCGAGAAACTCGGTCCTGTGTACAAGGCCTCACTGTGCCCATTGCATGTCACACTGTGCCCATTGCATGTCTCACTGTGCCCATTGCATGTCTCACTGTGCCCATTGCATGTCTCACTGTGCCCATTGCATGTCTCACTGTGCCCATTGCATGTCTCACCGGGCCCATTGCATGCCTAACTGGGCCCATTGCACGTTTCACTGTGCCGATCTGCATACCTGATCACCCGCTGTTTCACATGGTCAGTCGGTGGCCGTCCAGTGTAACAAAGTCCCGCCTCCTCCTCATCCGTGATAGGCGGAACACTCAGTTTCTCAGCAGTGAGTCAGTGTTCAGTGTTCCGCCTATCACGGACGAGGACGAGGCGGGGCTTTGTTACACTGGACGGCCAACGACTGACCATGTGAAACAGCGGGAGATCAAGTATGCAGATCGGAGAAGCTTGAATATAAGCTGAGGGGGGCTTTTTCAGCACAAAAAAAATGGACTGAAAAACTTGGCTTATACTCAAGTATATAATTTTAAGACAACATGACATGACCGTGTGAGAACATCACAGTATACTCTATACATAAGACTTTACACTTTTAAAAGAAAATGGTCTCTACATAAGACTATAAAATAGGTGTGCACTCCTGTGCCGGTCCAGGCTCTACAGGTATCCCGACAATAATGTCAGAACCCATCCAGATTTCTGACTGGCAGCTGGCCCAACCTCCCGCTCCCTCCACAGCCCAGTGCTCCAGTTAGCGCTGGAGGGGCAGAGCAGAGAACAGTGACTGACAG
Source organism: Rana temporaria (assembly GCF_905171775.1). Taxonomy (NCBI): domain Eukaryota; kingdom Metazoa; phylum Chordata; class Amphibia; order Anura; family Ranidae; genus Rana; species Rana temporaria. The sequence goes on from NC_053489.1 coordinate 612,445,773, forward strand.
TCACCGCTCTCTACTCAGTGAAGACTGAGAACTGAGTGATCAGGGGTCTTTGATAGCTAAATTCTCAGAGTAGAGCCAAGGAGGGACAGCTGCATCATCATCATCACATCGATGCTGCAGTCATCTAGGTGAGCATGTCTGTTTTTTGTAAACCTGCACTTCTCATTTAATCACAAAGGATTTCCTGAGAACTATTGATCTGGTTTAAAATATAGGATTTCACAATTTTGCATCCTGTCTGGCAGATGTTTGTTTCTTTTTTTAATCTGGGAATTTCTAATTATAATCTGCTTTGTTTACTTCCTAGAACTCATCAAGTGAGTTCCCATTAATCAAAACTAAAATGACGGTGTAATTATAGTCTTCAGCTATTTCTGTTATTTTATGTCACGTTTGCTGGAACATCGCGAACCCTTCTAATGTTTGAGGGTTTTACTCCCGATATTCTCAGGGGCTGGTTAGACTTCTGGTTGAAAACGTGATGGATTTTTGTGCTTTGTCCATGCACTGTAGTTAGGGGTGGACGTAACGAGAGGACTTGGCTTCCAGAGGCAGCAACTAAGCCAAGCACTGAAATGCATTTATTATTAGGGGGTAGAAAATGGGTCTGGTGTCCATTCTTTTCATTGCAGAACTCTGTTCTGTCTGATCTCTTGAAGACAGTGGGGCAGATCCACATACATTGTCGTAAGTTTGCGTCGGGCGTAGCGTATCTAAGATACACTACGCCCCCGTAACTTACTTTTTTTTTTTCAAATCCTCAAAGAATTCACGCCGTAAGTTACGGTGGCGTAGTGTATCTTTGGCGGCGTAATGGCGCGGCATTCAAATCTCTGTGATGGGGGCATGTTTTATGTAAATACGTCGTGACCCGACGTAAACAACGTTTTTTTTTTAACTGTGCATGCGCCGTCCGTGGGGGTATCCCAGTGCGCATGCTCGAAATTAACCCGGAACAAGCCAATGCTTCCGACGGTGACGTCATTCTACGCAAATCCCAATTCGCGAACGACTTACGCAAATGACGTAAAAATTTCAAATTTCTACGCGGGAACGACGGCCATACTTAACATTGAGTACGCCTCAAAACAGTAGCTTTAACTATACGCCGGAAAAAGCCGAAAGCAAACAACGTAAAAAAATGCGCCGGCCGGACATACCTTCGTGGATCGCCGTAACTAGCTAATTTGCATACTCGACGCGGAATTCGACGGAAACGCCACCTAGCGGCCGCCGAAAAATTGCATCTTAGATCCGACGGCGTACTAAGAATCTCCTTCAACTTGTCGCCCAGGTACCGACTGACAGGTGATCAATCCTTCAGTGTCCGGCTACCTTGATCCCCGGTGGTTTGTCGAGGCCCTTTTGGACCGCCAGCCTCTCAATGGCGCTCCTCAGATGGACTCCCCACTGAACAGCAGTACAGCTTGGGATCCCCAAAGGTAGCAACCCAGTCGCACACTGGGTCGCCATCGCTGTTCAGATGCTCCAGGCCAACATGGTCCCTGGACCAGGAACACCACGTGGCACGCACACCCCGGCCAGATAGGCCATATCGCCGGGGCACTGTGATGTGGTCACCTAAAGGTGGGTGCCACACTCGAAGAAGAAGACCCAAAGCCAATGGCGTCTGCCCCATACCCCTCCCCAGCATGCACAGCGAGGTCAAACCCTCCTATTGGCTGCTGGGAAAGAGCACCCAAACCTTGACTCCACCGCTGCCACCTGCAGCACCGGAGTTGGAAGCACACTCCAGCGCAACAGAATGAGCCCACAGCACAGCCAAGCTGAGACAGAGACCCTGTTTTGCACATAACAATTTGGATCAGAGTCTAACTACACTCTGATCTCCCTCTAAATTTAACTAGCACCAGTACTTAAAGTAACCAGGCGCTACAGAAAGGATAGATTCCAGGAGCCAGGCACGTGCTCAGAACCGTTTGGGGTTTCTCTGCAGATCAATGGAGAGCAGTTATGAAAGGTTTCTGAAAGAAGGATCAGATGTGGCTTATCTTGTAGTGTTAATAACATCTTGGTTGAAGAGAAGGATGTATTTACCTTAAACCCCCCTTTTATATGTCCTTAAAAAAACTCAGCCAATTCAGCATTTTCTGGTGTAAGTTGTCACTCTAGCTCATCATTCCAGGACATGCTGCCATGTTCTCTTCTGACGTCATTAGGAGCCCGGATGTCTCTTCCTGGCTCTTGTAGCAGGCTCCATTATGACATGCCATGGCGCATGCGTGTTGCAATGAAGTTTGGCCAGTGCAACACTGGGATTGTCTTAATGCCTCTTGGGATGTGTGATGTCAATATGTCAAGAGGCTTTAGTTCAGGGATATGCAATTAGCGGACCTCCAGCTGTTGCAGAACTACATGTCCCATGAGGCCTAGCAAGACTCAGAGCCACAAGCATGACATCCAGAGGCAGAGGCATGATGGGACTTGTAGTTTTGTAACAGCTGGAGGTAATTGCATATCCCTGCTTTAGGTGGTGGGGGTGTCATTCTCACTCAGGCAAGAAACCAGAAAGTGTGGTGACCTGCTGACAAAGGTGCCCCCCCCCCCCAAAAAAAAATTGTTATGTCTTATGTTTGTAAGGAGGTGGTGGGGGGAAAGTCATAGAGAATAGTGATGGTCCACTTCAACCACTTTAATGCCGCGTACACACGGTCGTTTTTCGACATTAAAAAAAATGACATTTTTAAAAACGTCATTTAAAATGACCGTGTGTGGGCTTCACATGGTTTTTCGGCTTCTGAAAAACGACAAAAAAAAAATTCGAACATGCTGCATTTTTTAACGTCGTTTTTTAAAATGTAGTTTTTCGGGTTGTAAAAATGATCGTGTGTGGGCTAAAACTACGTTTTAAACCCGCGCATGCCCAGAAGCGAGTTATGAGACGGAAGCGCTCGTTCTGGTAAAACTACCGTTCATAATGGAGTAAGCACATTCATCACGCTGTAACAGACAAAACAGCTCGTCTTTTACTAACAAGAAATCAGCTAAAAGCAGCCTAAAGGCGAATAAAACTTCCCCTTCAGGCCTCGTACACACGACCAGACATGTCCGATGAAAACGGTCCGCAGGCCGTTTTCATCGGACATGTCTGCTGGGATCATTTGGTCTGATGTGTGTACACACCATCAGACCAAATTCCCCGCGGACAGAATACGCGGTGACGACGCGTTGACGTGGTGGCGGCGACGATGACGTGGCGACGTGCGTGAACCCGGAAGTTCAATGCTTCTACGCATGCGTCGAATCACTTCGACGCCATGCGCGGGTTCTCGGGCCAGCAGACATGTCCGATGAGTCATACTGACCATCGGACATGTCCGACGGACAGGCTTCCAGCGGACAAGTTTCTTAGACTTTTGTCCGCTGGAAACCTGTCCGCTCGGCCAGGAACCCGGTCCGGTAGGCCCTACACACGGTCGGACATGTCCGCGGAAACTGGTCCGCGGACCAGTTTCAGCAGACATGTTCGGTCGTGTGTACGAGGCCTAAAAGAGTGCCGTCGTACGTGTTGTACGTCACCGTGCTTTGTTCATCATTTTTCTAAAACGATGGTGTGTGAGCAACATCGTTTTTAATGATGAAGTTGGAAAAACGTCGTTTTTTGGACATGCTGAAAAATGTCATTTTTTTTCATGCCGAAAAACGACCGTGTTTACGCGGCATAGGACCAGGCCTTCTTCTGGCATTTTTTGTTTACATCAGTATTTTTTGCTTGAAAATTACTTAAAACCCCCAAACATTATATAAATACTTTTAGCAGAGACCCTAGATAATAAAAGGGCGGTCGTTGCAATTTTTATGTCACACAGTATTTGCACAGCGGTTTTTATAAAACGCATTTAAAAAAAATACACTTTAATAAATTTTAATGCAGAAAAAACACAATATATAACCCAATTTTTATAAAAGATGATCATGGGAAACATCCAAAGTGTCCCGTTTGGTGTTTGAAGCATAGACAAGCTCTCTTTCCAACCGGCACTCACAGTGGTGAGAACAAGATAAGTGTTCCTGCATAGCCTGAGCGGCTCACATTCATATATTTTGGTTCACTATAAAAGATGATATTACGCTGAGTAAAAAGATACCTAACATGTCATGCTTTAAAATTGTCCACACTCTAGGAATGGTGACAAACTACGATACTTAATAATCTCCATAGGCAAATTTTTACAGGTTACCAGTTTAGAGTTACAGAGGAGGTCTAGTGCTAAAATTATTTCTCTCGCTATAATGTTTGCAGCGATACCTCACATGTGTGGTACAAACATATGTATGTGCAACCTATGTATGCATTTGCTTATGCGCGCGAGCATGGAGAGATGGGGGCGCTTACAATTTTTTTTTTTTTTTTTTATTATTCTTTTTTTTTTTTTTTCTTATAATGTCCCTTTTATTTTGTTATCACTTTTATTCCTATCATAAGGAATGTAAACATCCTATGATAGAAATAAGGCATGACAGGTCCTCTTTATGGCAACATCTAGAGTCTATAAGACCCCAGATGTCTCCTCTACTCTTGAAAGCATTAAAAAAAAAATTGATCTGATGCTTTGAAAAAAAAAGATCATAGAGGTGAGGAAAGATGGTCTAGTCTCTTTTCACCTCTGTAGCAAGTTGTGTAAACCACTGGATCATTTCACCGCCTCACTAGTGAGAACGGTAAGCCTAATAAATACCGGCGAGTGGTGGGTGGGGAACACGACCCCTCTCGCTGCTTCTAAAAGCGATCCAGCAGTTAATCAGCCACTTGGATCGTTTTTATAAGAAAGAGAATCACAGTCTGAAAAAATAATTCTGGGGTTATGGCTGACAGCTTCAGCCATATCCCTGGTAAACCACTTCAAACCTGTAACGTAAATGTATGTTATGGGGTCTTGAAGTGTACCCCCTGAAGACCAGAATCTGGTTGGGATACTGAGGTTCTATTGAAGTATCTATGGGTAAGTCAGTGCTGATTTGCAGGAGTTGACAGAAAAGAGAACAGAAATTGTATTAAACATTAGAACCTTTAAAGAACTGATGGTGAAGTCAGATGTTTATTGTTGTCTAAATCAGCCTCTTTCAACCAGGGCGCCAAGGCACTTTGGGGTGCCTTAAAGTTTCTTCAGGGGTGCCTTGGCAAAATGCCTAAAAACTGCCCAAAAATAGTTTACAAGCCGACGTGTGGATGAGGGCTGCCTTTTACTTAGACCGCTTGCACACTGGGGCACGAGGTGCGGTGGCGGTAAAGCGCCGCTATTTCGGGTTAAAAGGGTTGAAACCACCCGCAATACGGCTAGCAGGACTTTTTTTCCCGTCCCGCTAGCACAGCCCTCGGGGCTTTCACACTGGAGAGACAGCAGCAGCTGTTAAGGGTCGGTTTGCAGGTGCTATTTTTAGCGCAATAGCGCCTGCAAACTGCTCCAGTGTGAAAAGGGTCTTATACAAAGCCACAGGTTTTCATTGTGCACCATTGCAACCTTCTAGCTGCCGGCATCCTAATGACCGATGGCATCATCAGTTGATAAGGAGAATGTCAGTCGCCTGGTACGGACTAGTATTCCAATGTTTCTCTTCTCACTCATTCCCCTAGATTGACCCAGTGCTGACAGGGAAGGGCATACAAGGATGCTGTGCCCTCCTTATCAACTGATGATGTCATTGGTTGTTAGGACACTGGCGGCTGGAAGGTTGTAATGGTGCACAATGAAAACCTGTGACTTTTTGCAACTAGAGGGCAGGCTTTATCCGCTTGCTGGTTGTATGTCATTTTTGGGCCATTTTTAGGCATTTTGCCAAGGTACCCCTAAAAAAACCTTGGTTGGTTGGTTGGTACAGTTTTTTGGCAAAGGAGGTGGAGGGAACATGTGTATGAGAGTGGTTGAAGCTGGGTAGTATCATTTTGGAGTAAGTTGGTTGAGGATGTTTTATAGAACTGGGCAAGCAGCTTGTTCAAGTAGATAGATGAAGGTACAAGAAGAACTGTCCTGTGAGAGGCTACTGACCTGTGAGGATTATTTTATCAGTCGTATTGAATCTGCAGGATATTTTTCACCAAATTCTTCCTTGGCTTAGTCTTTTTGTATGGTATAACTGAATATTTCTGGGCCATAAACTATATTGGGCTGCACATCTGGTGTATCTGTATTTATGGTCAATGTTGTACTTTTAAAGGGTCCAGGATGCCCCCATCACCTGAGCCGTTCTGGCTGGGGGTTAGTCAATGTGCTCTCCCCCTCCCTTGGGACTACATCCCTGCGGGGAGACATTGAACACAGTGGGCCAGATTCACATAGAATTGCCCTGGTGCAGCGTATCAGTGATACGCTACGCCGTCGTATCTTACCTGGCAGAATTTCGAATCCCCAGCGAAATCGCGCCGTAAGTTACGGCAGCGTAGTGTTTTTCCGGCGGCGTATTTGAAATTCGGTGGGTTGGGGGCGTGATTCATTTAAATGAAGTGCGTCCCCGCGCCAATTGAAATGCGCATGCTTCGTTTTGAAATTTCCCGCCGTGCTTTGCGCGAAATGTTGCACCGACGTCATTTTTTGAACTTCGACGTGAGTTACGTCCTTTCCTATTCACGGACGACTTACGCAAAAAAAAAAAATTTGATGCGGGAACGACGGCCATACTTTAACATGGCAAGTCTATCTATACGCCACGAAATAGCAGCTTTAACTATACGCCGGGAAAAGCCGACTAGCGACGACGTAAGAGAATGCGACGGCCGCGCGTACGTTCGTGGATCGACGGAAAAAGCTAATTAGCATACCCGACGCGGAAAACGACGCAAACTCCACTCAGCGGGCGCCAAAGTATTGCACCTACGATCCGAAGGCGGATCCTGTCCTGTCGGATGCAAGCCAAAAGCCGTCGTATCTTGGTTTGAGGATTCAAACTAAAGATACGACGCGGCAAATTTGAAGGTACGCCGGTGTATCAGTAGATACGCCGGCGTACTTGCTCTGAGAATTTGGCCCAGTATCTCCCCGCAGGGATGTTGTCCCAAGGGAGGGGGCGAGCACATTGTCTAGCCCGCAGCCAGAACGGTTTGGATGATGGGGGCAAGCTTACTGAGGAGGAACAGGAAGTGAGAAATTCAGACAAATAAAAAAAACATTTAGAAGGGAAATCGAAGGAAAAGGTTAGTGAACCCACAATGCACTAGCTTAAAGGAACCTGTTTAGAAAATTTAAAAACAAATCTTTACAACCCCTTTAAAAAGAAAATATTTTCGTAAAAAAAAAAAAAATGTAAGTATGTGCCAACTACCTTGGCATGGATAAAGGCCACCTATTATATTATAGTCAATTTACAGGTTGGGCAAAAACACCAAAAGGCTCCCCCACAGTTCTTACAAAAAAAAATCAGCTCCAGATTCTTCACCTGTCCAGAAGACAATGGTGAGTATAAATTCCTATTTTCAATTTTTTTCAGCTTTCAGTGGAGACAGCACATGACCATTCCAACACACATTAAGCAGACATGATCCACTGCTGCCATCATCAGGAACCCCACCCTGAGGAGTACCATGCAACCATTGCTTGAGTGCATGTAGTCAAGAAGTGGCTGCAAAAAGGCTGCAAGAGTACTGAAATGCAACAAAGGATGAAAAAGTGTAAAAAAAAACAAGTATTCATATGTAGTGCTTTGGAAAACAAAAATATAATTTAGTTTGGGTTTACATCTACTTTAACCTCCCTGGCGGTATGATTCTTTCAGATTTTAGGTGCTGAAAGCGGTACCATTATTTTGCATGGAAATTTGGCGTTTTAGATTGCAGGCCTGCAATTCTTAGGAATAACTCACCTAAATTTGTCCAAACAAGAGTCTAGTAGACGTCTCAGGTATGATAAAGTTTGAAACACAAAATTTGAGATTTTCCTAGCTTGTGACGGAAAATATTGATTATATGAAGACAGGAGGCGAGTATCTTATGCATTAATCTTCCTTTATTAATGCTCACAGCAGAATGTATTTCTAAAAATTCAATGTAAAAAATTTCTTAAACACACTACCACCCCCAGCAGTCCCCTCAGTCACTAGCCCCACCCCTACGGAGGTCTCCATAAAAGGGGGCTGCCTGTGGTAGTTCCTCCTCTTTCTTGATGCGAATCCATCTAGGTAAACGGTACCATAACTGAGGTTCCAAGCATAAACATCGGAGTCCAAACCGGCCGGTCGACGTCCGAAAACTTCCGAAAGTGAAGCACTAACCGTGACCCAACAGGGGTCTCAGGAACATCTGATCCCAACGGGGTTCTTCAGGTGAGTTGCGTTCCAACGTGAAGGCAAGATTCACTCATTCTCCAAAATGGATCCGTCTGCAAGATCTGAATTGTCGATCAGTAACCTGAGGATATGAAAAACAATCGTAATAGGGGGGGGAAAGACAAACGGGAGGGAAGATACTCGCCTCCTGTCTTCATATAATCAATATTTTCCGTCACAAGCTAGGAAAATCTCAAATTATATATCAGACAGGAGGCTCATATCTTATGCAAGTTCAAAGCTAGTGTTCACAACATGCAGATATGAAAAGTACATACAGTATTATATCGATAACTTTATAAAAAGGACCGACATAGAAACGTGGTCCTGTGGTCTAAAATAGAAGTGACGGAACGTGGTCTCTGAAGACCATTCCGCCGCTCTCAAAAGATCTGAAAGAGAGCCTCCTGATACGATCACTTTGGTAGCCATGGCACCTCTGGTGGAATGAGCACCGAATAGGGTGATGTCGATCCCTGCCATATCCATGGCGGTTCTGACCCAGCGTGCTAGAGAGGCAGCTGAGACGGGAAGGTGAGGTTTGACATAGGAAATAAGTAGTTGAGAGGAGCCCGTGGGGCGCAGAGCCGAGGTCTGGGACTCGTATGCCTGCAGGCAACGCACTACGCAGAGTGAGGGATGTGTAGGAAAAGCAGGATAGAATACTGACTGGATTCTGGTCTTGGTCCTGCGGACTATGGAGAATTCAACACCCTGCGGCGAAAATTGCCGCCTGGAGATGTCCAGAGCCCTCACATCTGATACTCTCTTGATGGAAATCAGACAGAGAAGGACCGTAAGTTTTATGGATAAAAGTCTAAGAGATAGATCCGTATTCTCCCCCCAATTGGCGAACATATCAAGCACCTCGGAAACATCCCAGGTCGCTTGGTATCTAGGCCTAGGGGGACGCTGAAACCTGGCGCCTCGCAAGAGTCGACATATTAAAGGATGTCTGCCGACTGGCAAGGAGTCCACGGGGCAATGATATGCTGAGATAGCTGATCTATAGATATTGATAGAGCTGTATGACTTACCGGATTCAAAGGAATCCGCCAAATAATTCACTATCAGCGTTACAGGGGCATGAATGGGATCAACCTGTCGTTGATCACACCAACGCACCCAGAGCCTCCAGGCCGATCGATATGCCGATCTAGTCCCGGGGGCCCAGGCCAGGGCGAGTAGGTTCTGAGCTGATTCTGAAAGGACTCCATCAGGGGTTGGGATCCCGATACCAACCAAGCCAGAAGTGGAAGGTTGTTGTCGCGAATCAGTGGGTGGGGGTCCCCGTTCGGACTGGTGAGGAGATGTGGCAAAGGAGGGATGAGCCTGGGAAGGTCTATCGCCATTCCCAGTAGCATCGGGAACCATGGTTGGGAGGGCCACCAAGGTGCAATCAGTACCACCATCGCCCCCAGGTGATTTATCCGTAGGAGGAGTCTGGAAATCAATTGGAAAGGTGGGAACGCGTAATGTGTCCCCTCTGGCCAGGACTGGCGTAAAGCGTCCACCGCATATGCCTCCGGGTCCAGCCTCCAACTGAAGAAGAGGGGCAGTTGATGATTGAGGCGAGATGCAAAGAGATCCAAGGACAACGGTCCCCAGAGCCGCTGCAAGCGAAGAAATATAGATCGATCTAGTCTCCAGTCGCTGGAATCGCGAAGATATCGCGAATTCCAGTCGGCAACTGAGTTGGAGATTCCCGGAATGTATTCCGCTATAGGAGTAATGTTGTGGGTTAAGCAAAAGTGCCAGAAGTCTTTCGCTATGTAAGCCAGGGTTTTGGATTTGGTGCCCCCTAGACGGTTGACGTATTGCACCGCCGCCACATTGTCCATGCGGAACAGGATACAGCCTGTGGGGGTATGAGGCATGAAGCTCTTGTCCGCGAACAGTGCTGCCAAGAGTTCTAATGCGTTGATGTGCAACGAGGTCTCCGCTGCGGACCATGTTCCTCCCGTGGAGGCTGTCCCGCACCGGGCACCCCAGCCCCGTCGACTGGCGTCCGATTCTATGACGACGTCCGGGTTGGGGTTGAAGATGGTCCGGCCGTTCCATTCGACGGCGTGATGGAGCCACCATTTCAACTCCTCGATAGCCTCCTGACACAGGGGGATCTCGTCTGAGTATCTGAGGCCCTGTCTTAGATGCATGATTTTGAGCCTCTGAAGGGCCCTGTAATGTAACGGGGCCGGGAATATGGCCTGGATGGAAGCCGCAAGAAGGCCCACCAACCGTGCCAGTGTACGGAGGGAAAGGCAGTCTCGGCGTAGTGCTGAGCGAATCTCCTTGCGGATGAGGGCGAGTTTGGGTTTGGGAAGACTGAGGGTGGATAACACGGTGTCTACCGTGAAGCCCAGGAATTCCATCTGATGGGATGGTATTAAGATGGACTTGTCTTGATTGATAATGAAGCCCAGTGACTGTATCAGTTCCAAGGTCCATGGCATGTGGAGGAGAGATTGACTCCTGGAATAGGCCATGATGAGAATGTCGTCCAAATAAATAATCAGGCGTACACCTCTGCTCCTTAGAGCTGCCACCACCGGTTTCATGATCTTGGTGAAACACCATGGGGCGGACGACAGGCCGAATGGGAGGCAAGTGAATTGCCACATCCTGTCTCTCCACGGGAACCGGAGCAGATGTTGTGAGTCTGGGTGTATAGGGACCGTTAGGTATGCGTCTTTTAGATCTATCTTTACGAGCCAGTCCCCAGTGTGGAGAAGGTCTCGGAGGAAATGGATTCCTTCCATCTTGAAATGTCGATATTCGACGTATTGATTTAGACCCCTGAGATTTATTACAGGGCGGAAGCCTCCTCCTTTTTTGTGAACTAGAAACAGGTTGCTCACGAAACCTGGGGGAGAAGGATCCACTTCTATGATTGCCTGTTTGGTCAGAAGATCTCGAATCTCCTTGTCTATGAGACGACAGTTCTGTGTCGTAAACCGAATGGGGGGAGGAATTTGGTTGAGAATCGGGGGGGACAGAATGTCTATAACAAATCCCTCTACTGAGTGTAATATCCACGCGTCTGCCGTAATCGCAGACCAGGCGTGGGTAAAATACTTCAGACGACCCCCCACAGGAACTTGACTGAGTGTGGTGCAAGGTATACTCACCGGTAGGAGGTCTGGAACGTGGGTATCCCCGTCCCCCGCGTCCGCGCCAGGGGGACGGGGATATGGTTGAGCCATTGGGGCGGCGTAGGACGGAGCCTGGTATGGATATTGAGCAGGGGGTCTGCCCTGCGGCCTATAGAAAGTGGCACGGCCGGCAGAACGGCCTCTATTTCTGCCGGCCCTGTTAAAAACCTTACTGGTCCCGGTTCGTCGTAAGGAGTTTTGGGCCTTGTCCAAGCTGGTGAACAAGCCTACAAATTTATTTATATCTTTTATGACTGTTTCGCCAAAGAGCATGCCCTCGGCCGAGGGACCAGGCTCAGATTCCGCCAGGTGGGACAGCTGGGGGTCTAGGCGCATAAGGATGGACCTGCGCCTTTCTACAGAGCATGCTGTGTTAGCCGTGCCGGCTAGACATAGGGCTCTTTGGGCCCAGCCTCTTAGTTGAGGAAGATCCACCGGTTGTCCAGAAGCCGCAGCTTGCTCGGAGAGGTTAAGGATCTTGGTGAGTGGACCCATAAGGTCCAGTACGCGGTCTTGAATTGACCGAAAGGATCTTTCGATACCTTTCTTTTGGAACTTTCCCGTTTTGAGAAGATACTTGGTTAGGACTGGGTCCACCTCAGGGGTGGCCACTACCTTTTTTGGGATTGAGGGCCTAGGACATTCGGCTCTCAATTTATTACGGCCCACTCTATCCAGGGACTTCCTTGCCCACAGCTCCACATATTGTGATACGTGTGGCAAGGGAGTCCACTCCCCGGAGCGCGGGTGGGTAATTGCGTCCGGGGAGAAAAAGGGGTTCTCCAAGAGCGTCCAGGAGGATTTCATCCTGCGTGGCAGGAGTGGCAGCTGTGTCAAGTGCCATGGCCCCAGCATCTTCCGAACCTGATTCGGCCTCCGAGATCTCCGACCCTTCAGAGGGGTCGGCAGATTCATCATCAGAGGATTCGTCATAGGAATTTGGTTTAGCCCTTCTAACGGCTTTGTACCCCGTTTGTTGTTTCTCCCTGGGGTCCAGGGGTCGAGATATAGTAGACTGATGCTGGGGTTGGTAGACCATGTTAGGGGTTACCTGTGGCAAGTTATTTACTTCCCCTGCCGGGGAGTCATGCACCACCAGGGTGTGTTTCCTCTTGTGAGAGGATTTGCCCTTTTTTGTAGGTGGTTCACTGTCCTGAGGTGGCAGTGGTGGAGCAATTGTGGGCTGTTGAGTCCAAGGAACTGGAACAGAGGAAGCCAGTGCAGCCTGGATGGACATCTGGATTATGTCCTGTAACTGAGCAGCGCTAAGTGTGTGTGAGTTGCCTGAGGGGGAGATCTCCCCATTGGGACTCAATTGAGTGGGATCAGCCATGTGTTAACAGGCAAAGATTTCAATAATGGGAGATAATCTGAGGCTAGATGGCTATAGTCAAAATAGCGCTGGATGTTTTGGGGTATAAGGGCGGCTAAATTGCGGGTTTACCAGCGTGTAGAGCAGCGATACAGGCTCCAGTCCTATCCTCCCTTCCGTTGGCGCCGGACTGGCAACGGAGGGGAGGTGAATTAGCTATAGAGGAGCGGCCCGTGGCGAGATATCGCGATATCTCGGCCGCTGTGTTCTGATTGGTTGAGCGGGGCGGGAGCCGAAAGCCCCGCCCCCCGCAGCGCGCGTATAATGTGAAGAAGAAGGGGAGAGAGGTAATATGGCGCTGAAGGAGCGGTCGCATAGGGAGAAGGACCAGCAGTGAGATAGAGGGAACACAATTAGTCACAGGGAGGGGGGCGAACCCCCGAATTCGCCCATAGTCAGGAAAAAACTAGTGCAATGAAGCAAAGAATAGAAGGCTGTAGAAAAACAATTAAATGGTAGAAGTAATAGACATAAGAACGGCTGACATAAACCGGGAGTAATAAACAGAAATACTAGTAAAATAGAAATAATTAAGTAATCATAAATCAAATAAAATAAAAATAATAAAATAAAAATAATAATATAATATAATATATAGAATATAATATAATAGAATATTCCAACGATAATCAATACTGGTATAAAGTCTAGCAAAACAGTATTGACAAGTATACTTATCTTATCTAGCTGTGAGCAGAAAGAAAGAGGAGGAACTACCACAGGCAGCCCCCTTTTATGGAGACCTCCGTAGGGGTGGGGCTAGTGACTGAGGGGACTGCTGGGGGTGGTAGTGTGTTTAAGAATTTTTTTACATTGAATTTTTAGAAATACATTCTGCTGTGAGCATTAATAAAGGAAGATTAATGCATAAGATATGAGCCTCCTGTCTGATATATAATCATAAATTATAATATAATAAATAATAATAACAAATAATAATTTAATAACAACAATACTTTTTATTCAATACATTTTAGTAATTATTTAATCAAAAACACTGATTTTTTTTTTGGTCAAACAAGGGTGCAATATTAGTAGTCAGTAAACGTCTCAGGTATGAAAATTTTTAAAACAAAGTACAGCACAAAGTCCAACGTCACAATCAGGACAATAGAAACAGGTTTCTTTTCGGATTTTTCTTCCGCTGTCGTCGCGCTTAGAGCAGCAAACCACACACATCCTTGTGGGTGCTGACTTATTTTCAGTGCGTGGAATTTGGCCCATAAAGTGACGACCAGTCAGTCGTTCCGGGTTCACAACGCCAGCAGTCCGACATCCAGATCTGTTTACAACCGTTGGCGTCTGGTGCTTCAGAAAGATGAGTTCTGCAACTGGTGGGCACCGGCCCAAGTAGGGCTAGGTGCCACGGACTGCCTGAGGTAATGGGACAGTCCAGGAAAGGGTTAAATCTGTCTCTCCCCTTTAGTTCCCCCCCTTCCTCCCTCCCTCCCTCTGGGAGTGTGGGTTTTACAAGGCAGACAGGACCAATTAAACAAGAACGAGGGGGTGGGTTTTGGGGAGCATGTGACCAAGGCTTTAAGGGGGGATTTCCCTCCCACCTTCTTCCTCTTACCTGCAGCAGCCCCCAGCAAGTGAGATTACCTACCTCCTTGGCTGTGTCATGGCTGAAGATCTGCTGGGTTTGATCCGGGAGCGGGTGCGGTCCGATGGAGGCTTCCTGGCTCGCATCACCGCCGACCTGGGGATGCCTGGACCGTCCCCCTTGCCGTGCCCGACTGCGGATGATCAGGTAAGGGGTCGGCGGGCTCCTCGCAGGGCCACCCGACCGCCTGTGAGGCTGAGTCCCAGTCCCCCCAAGGCTTTACAGCGGCGCAGAGGCACCGCTGTACCTGATTTTGGAAAAACGGGTGGAGGGGGCGTGGCCTCCGCCCGAGCGCGTGGTAGCCCCGCCCCCTTCCTCTTCTGATCCTCGGGTGCCTGCAAAAAGTGTGTGCCTGTCCCCCTCCCTGTTTTCCATCATGGGCAATGCTGTAGTGAGTGGTTCCAGCTCCTCGAGTAGCGAGGAGGCTGGCTTAGTTGCTGACCCCCCCTCCACCCCTCCACTGCAGCTCTTCCCTCCACTGATTTAGCAGTGGATGTGCTGTCCCATCCTGGCCATGTGCTCACAACCCCCCCCCCCAGGCACCTCCAGCTGCAGGCCCAGATCCGGACATAGTGCCTCCCTCTCCTCGGCTGAACACCCCCGCTGTCCCCCCCCCCGTTCCGCGAGTCACAGGAGCGATCGGTCCCGTAGACGGGAGATGCGGTCACACTCCAGATCCTCGTCGCGCAGCTCTGGGCGGCACGGCCGGTACAGCAGAAGCCGTCGCCACAGATCCCCCAGGCGTCACAGCAGGTACTGACGGAGATCCAGATCCTCCCGGTGGGGGTCACCATCCTCATCTGGTGGTTCCTCCAGGAGCCGATCCAGGGACCGCGAGGGCAGGCTTAGGTCTAGACAGGGTTCATCGAGGCGCTCCAGGCGGCCTTCTCACGCGGACCAGCCGTCCGGCGTGCCAGCATCCTCTGTGGCTCCCGTGGCCACGACGGTTTTGGTGGCTCCCTCTTCAGTTCCGGCTTTCCTTCCGCCTGTTCCCGCATCCGATTCTTCGGTGGTGTCAGCTGCCATACCTCCAGTGGTCCCTCCTCCTCCTCCATCTTCGGCAGTTAACGGTGAGTTTGACTTCGCAGGGGCCTGGGGGGCCGGGGGTGGGGCGCATGCTTTGGTACCAGCTTTAAGGGCTTTATTGACGCAGCTGGAGCCCGGCTCCCAGGGGGTGGTTTCGCCTCCTTCGGGTAAACGGCCCCCGTCTCCGCCAAGGGCCGGTGTGCACAAGGAGGCCTTTTTCTGTGGGATTAGCCCGCTAGGGGCGCACGTTAGTGAAGACATCAAACAAAAGATATGGGAGAACAAGTACATAGATATATGGTCTTTGGTTTCAGCTGATCAGCACAGCATTGATAGGGAGCGCAAGCCATATACTGACAAGTCATTCGAGCGTAGACCCCGGTTGGCCAGGACGATAGGTAACTGGCTGCAGGCTTTCGCTGTGCTGGGGGGTATTATGGGGGAAAAACACCCCGAACGCTGTTCGGAGCTCTTCGTTTATTTGGACTCAGTATACAATGCCTACAAGTCACATGGCGGCAGCGCCTGGTGGAAATATGACGAAGAGTTCAGAAGGCGCTTGGCGTTACAACCCGAGGTGGGATGGGGCTGCAAAGCGACGGATGTCTGGCTGCGGCTTATGATGGCGCAGAGACAGACCCCCTTTCTTGGCGGGGCCGCTGCCTCCTCAGCAAACCAGCAGGGTGCAGCGGCCACAAAGAGACCCGGAACGTGCTGGCTCTTTAACGAGGGTCATTGCAAGTTCTACGGCTTGTGCAAGTTTAAGCACGAGTGTTCCTCTTGCGGTGGTGCCCACGGAGCAGTTCGCTGCCCCCGCGGAGCAAAACCGGCGCAAAGGGTTGCAGGGCCTGTTGAAGGGAAAGACGCCGGTGAGCGTGGAAGAGATGCTCCCCTGGCTAGACCGTTACCCCAATAGATCCGAGGCAGAATTGTTGCGCATCGGCTTTTTGTATGGTTTTCTTATCCCCTTCATTCCCTCAGATTCACACCAACTGTCTGGCAATTTGATATCGGCTACTCTTTACCCGGATGCTCTGCGGGACAAGGTTAGTAAGGAGGTCAATTTGGGTCGCATTGAGGGTCCATTTTTATCCCCGCCGTTTCCTAATCGGAGGGTTTCTCCCTTGGGAGTGGTACCCAAGAAGGAGAGCGCTAAGTTTCGGTTAATCCACCATTTATCTTATCCCAGGGGTTCATCGGTTAACGACGGCATCTCTAAAGAAGAGGCGTCTGTTTCCTATGTCTCCTTTGATAAGGCTGTATTGTTGGTCCGACGGGCTGGTATAGGTGCCCTGATGGCTAAAACTGACATTGAATCTGCTTTCAGGTTGCTGCCGGGCACCCGGACTGTTACCACCTTCTGGGTTGCTGTGTGGATGGCCTCTTCTATTATGACACTTGTTTGCCTATGGGCTGTTCCATATCGTGCCACTACTTCGAAATGTTCAGTTCATTTTTGGAATGGGTGGTGCGATGTGCAACGGGTTGTAGATCCATCATTCACTATCTGGATGACTTCCTGATAGTTGCCCCGGCCAAATCCTCTCAGTGTCGTTTTCTACTTGACTCTTTCTGTGCTTTGTTGAGCCGGTTTGGGGTTCCGCTTTCCGCTGAAAAAACGGAGGGCCCAGCCACCAGGCTGTCTTTTCTGGGCATTGAAATCGATTCCCTCGAGATGGTCTTTAGGTTACCGGCAGACAAGCTCGAGAAGCTATTGGTTTTGATTAACGGGTTTTGCACGGTTGAAAAAGTTACTCTGCGCCAATTGCAGTCGCTGTTGGGCCTCCCCGTCTTTGCATGCCGTATCATGCCAATGGGTCGGGTTTTTTTGCGTCGGCTGTCTCTGGCCACCAGGGGTGCCAAGAGGCCGGAGCATCGCATACGACTGACTTCTTCACTAAGAGCGGACCTGTCAGTGTGGCGGTGTTTTTTGGGCACATACAACGGGAGCACGTGCTTCCTGTCGGACGAAGTAGGCAATCTGGAATTGTCTCTTTTCACCGATGCGGCTGGTTCGGTTGGGTACGGCGCTATTCTCGGGTCAAGTTGGAGCGCAGAGTCGTGGCCTTTAGAGTGGCAGGAGCAGGGTTTATGTCGCAACCTGACTCTCCTTGAGCTTTTCCCATCGTGGTGGCGGTTGAACTTTGGGGGGAGCAGCTCAGGGACAAGAAGGTCTGCTTCTGGACCGACAATAGCAGTGTAGTGCATTGCATCAATGGTCTGTCTTCCTCTTCGCTGCCGGTTTTGGCCCTGCTCCGTCACCTGGTACTCAGGTGTCCGGAATATAATATCCGGTTCAGGTCTCGTCATGTTCCCGGTGTAGATAACGTTATCGCTGACTTACTGTCTCGTTTTCGTTTCCAGGAGTTTCGGAATCTTTGCCCGGGGGCGGATCAGGACGGTCTGCCTTGCCCGAGATCCCTCTGGACCCTGGTGTCGGGAATTTGATGCCCCTCATTGCTGCTTCGGTGACTCCGGCTACCTGGTCCAATCATGGTAAGGCATGGAATGCCTGGTCGGGGGTGGCGGGTGACAGGGACGTGGCTTCCTGTGGGAGGGTCCGTTTTCAGGTACGGTTGATTGTCTCTTGTGTTTGGAGCTTTCTGGATGTTCCACTGCGGTGGCTCAACGCCGCATGGGGGGAGTTGGTTTTCACCTAAAGCTTCGCGGTTGACAGGATTGCACAAAACATTCAGTGTCTTGCAAGCTTTAAAGGGTTGGCGGAAGGTGCACGGGAAAAGGGACGGTAGGCGTCCAATTTCCTTTGCCTTGCTGAATTCTCTTGTCGGGGCAATGTTTACGGTATGTTCCTCTCCTTACGAGGGGCTCCTTTTTCTACGGCGTTTTGCTTGGCCTTTTTTTTTCGGAGCGTTACGGGTAAGCGAACTGGTGGCGTCCTCGGCTACTGGTCCCGGGGCCTTTTTAGGGATGACGTCCTACTTTCTAACGGGGTGGTACAAGTCCGGGTGAGAAAGTCCAAAACAGACCAGCTTGGGAAAGGTTCTTGGCTACGCCTTGGGGCGGTGGGGGGGACGCTCTGTCCAGTTGCCATGGTAACGGAGTTCCTGAAGGTGAGTCCTGTTGGGAAAAAGTTTTTGGTGCATGCTTCTGGGGCCCCCCCTTACGCGAACCAGTTCAGTGCAGTTTTCAAACGCTGCCTTGTGGCTGCGGGGTTTTCAGTGAGCGATTTTGGCACACATTCGTTCAGAATTGGCGCGGCTACGGAAGCGGCAAGGGCCGGATTGGCGATGGGTGACATTCAAAGAATTGGTAGGTGGAAGTCGGGGTGCTATGCAGGCTATGTTCGCCCGGAATTGTTGTTATAATGTTTTTTCCCCTTTTTCAGGTCCTAGTGCGCCGGTGGTGCACATTCTGGGCCATTCTTATATCCATCGGGCCGCGCAGAGGGCCATTTGTCGGCCGGGCGGCAGGTCCCTGGGATTTCCGGTGCAGGTTCATTGGAGAGGTATTGGGGGTCTCCCCTGGTCGCGGATACTGATGGAAGCAATTCAAATTGGCGGCGTGTCTCGGACGCCGGTGGTGTTGGTTATCCATGCAGGGGGGAACGACATTCGCTCCCTGCGGGTTCCGGAAATCGTTACCCTGATGAGAATGGATTTGGAACGGATGGTTTTTCTTTTTTCAGAAATGATGTTGGTCTGGTCTGAAATTATCCCTCGGGTCACCTGGCAGGAGGATAGGGATGCGGCAGCAATTGAGAGGGCTCGTAGGACAATTAACGCACGCATGTCCCGGTTCGTCAGGGCCAGATCAGGGGTAGTGGTGAGGCACAGGCAGCTGGAAGGGGACAACAGGCGGCTCATGGGTCAGGATGGAGTCCATCTTAACGATATCGGGCTCGATATCTTTTTGTCTGGTCTTCAGGACGGCATAGAACAGGCCCTTTATATTTTGGGTGGGGGTCGGAGCCCAGTTTGAGGGGCTGTGCTCCTCCTGTGGCGGTAATAATAATAATAAAGGAAAAGGGGGAAGGCTTTTATGCCTGTCGGTTTAGGCCGGCGGCTGGCTGGTTGCTTCCCCCCCCCTTGGTAATTTACCATAAGATGGTATTAAGGTTAAACAGATGTTGTTTATGTTTTAACAAATAAAGCTGTGGCCGACCCCTATGTCCATTCAAGGATAATATGTGTGGAGTTTTTATTTATGGAAAGGGGGGAGACTAGGACATAGATATGGGTAAGTGGTTGGTTCAGGTAGTCTGGTGGGCACCGGCCCAAGTAGGGCTAGGTGCCACGGACTGCCTGAGGTAATGGGACAGTCCAGGAAAGGGTTAAATCTGTCTCTCCCCTTTAGTTCCCCCCCTTCCTCCCTCCCTCCCTCTGGGAGGGTGGGTTTTACAAGGCAGACAGGACCAATTAAACAAGAACGAGGGGGTGGGTTTTGGGAAGCATGTGACCAAGGCTTTAAGGGGGGATTTCTCTCCCACCTTCTTCCTCTTACCTGCAGCAGCCCCCAGCAAGTGAGATTCCCGCCCTCCCTCCCCTGGTTTTTTCCCGTTTTATCCAACAGCTTAGGTGGTTTAAAAAAAAAAAACAAAGGAAATAAAAGGATATATATTGTTAAAAAAAAAAAATATGGAAATGTGCGAGTAACAAATGTTACGGTGGTGTTATGACGGTGGTTATCCCGTACGGTTTACGTTTTATGGCTTTGGTTTTACAGGCCTTGTTATCGTGTCTAAGTGAGATATTTATTGTTAAGTCACAGCTGGCGGTAATAATAATAAAGGAAAAGGGGGAAGGCTTTTATGCCCGTCGGTTTAGGACGGCGGCTGGCTGGTTGCTTCCCCCCCCCTTGGTAATTTACCATAAGATGGTATTAAGGTTAAACAGATGTTGTTTATGTTTTAACAAATAAAGCTGTGGCCGACCCCTACGTCCATTCAAGGATAATATGTGTGGAGTTTTTATTTATGGAAAGGGGGGAGACTAGGACATAGATATGGGTAAGTGGTTGGTTCAGGTAGTCCTTCCACACAAAGTCCGTATGGACCATAGGCCTGGCACTCTTTTTTTTTTCCAGAAGAATGAAGGCATTCCACAGGCACTGTTCCAGAAAATGCCTGAAGATTTTTTTATAATATTTTTTTTGTTGCTTCCTCATGGCTGGATAAAAGGTCATGGCCTGGTCAGCTCTGTCCACACCTCCCATAGTATTGTTGTAATCCAACACGACCTGTGGCTTCATCACATCCTTTCCACCTTTGGTGTGTACCATTACAGTCGAGGTGTTATGAATAGTACTCATAAGGCACACGTTTTTTTTGTCCCGCCACTTCAGTGCCATAATTTTTCCTTTCTGCCAGGCAACTACTTCTCCTGCCCCAAGCTTTTTATTGGCAAAGGTTGACAGCATGTCACGCCGGTTAGGCCTCACGGTCCCATATGCATCCGTCTTGTTCAGAAGAAGGAACTCATAGAGTTCTGGGGACGTATAAAAATTGTCTGTGGTGACACAGTAGCCCTGGTTCAGCAATGGCTCAATCAAAGAAAGAACCAAAGCGGTTGCCATTCCAAAACTGCTGAATCGTTCGCTGAATTTGGTCCCTTTCCCGGTGTATAGGACCGAATTCCATATGTACCCAGTGCTGGATTCACATAGCATAAATTACTTTATGCCAAATCGAGCTCGCTTTGATGCAATAAACTGTATCCAGCTAAGTCTTCCTTTGTAGGCCATTAGACTTTTGTCAATTCTGATGTCTCTGTCTGGCACATAGGTCTGCTGTAAATTCTTCAGAATTAGTTGATAAATCTCCCAAATTTTTTTCAGTTTTGGAGCTGGATGAGAACTCTTATTAAAGTCTTCATTATTTGCAAAGTGCAAATATTTCATTATGAGCGAAAATTTATATTCCGACATAACGGTGCCAAAAAAAGGAGTGGCCAGTAATTTGTTGGTTGTCCAGTACCATTTTTGCAGGGGTTTCCCCACCACTCCCTGTAAAATTATAAGGCCAAGAAACTTCCAGATGTCCTCTCTCGTTACTGGTTCCCATTTTCTGCACCTTGAAAATCGCTGATGGGTAGCAGCTTGTTGCTCCTGGTAGCTATTAGTCTCCAAAACAATTTTGGCGATAACTTCATCAGTCAAAAAGAGTTGGAGGTATGCCAAGGGGTTGTCATCCTCAACATCCACTTTGATCCCAGGTGCTCCTGTAAACGGAAATCTTGGGGGCGCTACGTGCAATCAATTGAGCACCAAGCCTGCACATCGCTGGGCACAGTCGCAGGATCTTTGCTGAAATCGCTTTCTGCGTCTGATGACGAACTTCCCCACGAGTCGCTGTCACTCAACTCCTCTGCAATCGATTCTGTATCGCTGTTGCTGTTTTCCAGCAGGTCGTATAGCGCTTTTGAGGTGGAGGCGCGCTTTTTTGATGCCATGTTCGCTGTGCAGTTTACAGTCACAAAGTACAGTAAAACTGCAGACAATGGCACTGGAGAAAGCACTGGGGGGGAATCTAAGGTCACTGTATTTTTATTTTGTATTGTAATCCAATAGGATTACATTGTATCAGTGTGTTTTCACTTTATACTGTTTGAATTTGGCACCGTTCCGCCCCCCTGCATCGCGACGCTCGCAGGGAAGGGAATTAGGGGAACACTCAGTGCATCGGGCGGAAGTGACCTCTCCAGCATCCAGTGAGGCAATCCACAGTGTGGCTCGGGGTTACCGATAATAGCACTGAAATCTCACCCGAGCCACACTCGGGGATATACCGCAAGGCAGGTTAAAGTAAAACTGTAGCCAGGCTATGGACATATGTCAAATATTTATGATGTAGCACCCTGATGTAGGTTGCTAGGCAAATCTAGCTTTGGCTTTTTCTGTAGTAAAAGGATGTAGCGGTACCCCCGAAGGAGCTGCTGGTTAATTTTTGGGTGGCCTGTTACCTCTGTGACTCCGCCGTCTAGGGTAGTTGATGAGAGCCGTAGTAATGGAATGTCCACACAGCAGGTGTCTTTTTCTTGCACTTTTATTTACCCAACAAGGTAAAACAATAAAACTTTCAGTGAAGGGTAAAGATGCAGTAAGAGGAGAAACAGCAGACTCAGGCGTAACGATACGGAAACAGTCCTGTTTCCAACCACACTTTTTTTCGTCGTCACCCTCGCCAGAGTGGGTTTAGTGTACTCTGGACAGGCCTCTCTCACTGACCTGGCAGCCAGAGTATCACTCGGAATATCAAGGGAAGTCTCTGCCACAGACCCTCCCCAGAATTTAGATCACGGAGACAATTTTCCTCAGTAGACTTTGTGCCTGGATCTCCTTCAGGTAGTTTGCAGTTAGGTTACCAACTGACAGGTGACTAACGTCCAGCCTTTCAGTGTCTGGTTACCTTGATCCCCGGTGGATTGTCGAGGCCCTGTTGGAAGGCCTCCCTTGGCCTCAAAGGAACAATGCTTGGGATCTTCTCAGGATTAGGGACCCAGGCGATCACTGGGGCCCCGCCACAGCTTAAACGCTCCGAACCATCATGGTCACGGAACCAGGAGCACCGTGTGGCACGCGCGCCCCGGCCTGGTAGGCCATTTTGCCGGGGGCCGTGATGTGTGGACACCCTGAAGGTGGGTGCCTCGCCGGAAGAAGACTCCGC
This sequence comes from Rana temporaria, assembly GCF_905171775.1. Lineage (NCBI taxonomy): Eukaryota > Metazoa > Chordata > Amphibia > Anura > Ranidae > Rana > Rana temporaria. The sequence goes on from NC_053489.1 coordinate 612,468,824, forward strand.
CTCAATGGCGTCTGTTCCAGAAGTACCCTCTCCCAGCATGCCCTGAGAGAGAACACTCCCTCCTGATTGGCTGCTGGCAAGAGGCACCCAAGCCTCGACTCCACTGGTGCCACCTGTCGCCCCGGGTGGCATAACACCCCAGCAACAACAGAATGGACCCACAGCACAGCCAAGCTGAAACAGAGACCCTTTCTAGAATTTAAATTGAAATCAGAGTCACTTACACTCTGATCATCCCTTGAATTTTGTCAGCACCGGTACTTGGAAGTAACCCGGCGCTACAGGGAGCAGTAACTGTTTGTTCTGGCCTGTTCAGGGAGTTTAATTGCTACCCCCTGCATCTGAAAGAAGCTTCTAGAGCTCGAGGAAGGAAATTCAAATCAACTATTTATCAGGTGCCAGCCAATCCCTGGAGAGGAAGTGCCCAGTAGGGTGCTGGAATGGAAATAAATAGTCTAAGGCACTGGAGAGCAGGGTTCTGTCTCCCCAGGAATGTTCCAGAGGTGCAGGGGCTACCCATGGACTATACAATTGCTCTAAAGACCTCAGAGGTGCCAGGACTAGGGGTTTAAATGGACTTTGCACAGAGCTGATTGCAGAACCATTCCTCAAGGGTTCTTGTCCTGAGAGGCGCTGTCTCACTCAATGGACCGTGTCCAGAGGAACCTGGTAGGAGACAGCTGTGCTGGGGAATAGTGACCTAAAATTGATCGCTGAAACCGTGTGCTGAAAGCTGCACCTTAATACCAGTAGTTGTGTTTAGGCTCCAGGTAACCAGATGTCCAATGAATTTCCCTATGGTGTTTATCTGTGAGGCCTTAGACTGTTCACCACTAACTACTACCACTACTAGGAGAGACTGTCCTCTAATTACTAGTTACTGAGTGCTTTGAAGTACTCCAGGCCCAAGTTCCCTTTTGCCTTCAAGCAATAAGCTTTAAAATGACAAACCCTACTGTTTATTGGAGCTTGTGAGAATGGACTGTTGCTTGATGGACAGGCAGTCTCTATACTTATTGGGAAAGAACCGGTTAAAATCAGTGGTCCTTATAGGGATAGTGCTATAACATACTCTTACAGTCATTTTCAAACAAGCCCTCCCTGACCCTTTATCTGTATGTACTATGAGTGATCCTCAAAGTTTGAAGGAGAAGCAGTAAAGTCAATCAAGTTAAAGTATAACTAAACTTTTTAAATTAGTTTTTTATTGAGTGGAGACGGATTAGCACCCCTGACAAGTTTTATTGCTGTCTGTGCCGCCGTTAAAGTGGAGTTCCACCTAAAAATAAATATATTAAAAGCCAACAGCTACAAATACTGCAGCTGCTGACTTTTAAGCAATGGACACTTACTTGTCCAGGGTGCCCGCGATGTCGGCAGCCGAGGCCGAGCAATCGCTCGTCTCTTGGCTGCCCCCACCACCATCCTCGGTGAGGGAATTAGGAAGTGAAGCGTTGTGGCTTCACTGCCCGCTTCCCTACTGCGCATGTGCGAGTTGTGCGGCACGTCCTCACTGGTCCCCCCACTGTCTCCTGGGACCAGTGTGTTTCCCAGAAGACAGCGGGGGGACTGGAAGGGGCATGACTTTTCCCGGAAGTGGGTGCAAATACCTGTATTATACAGGTATCTGCACCCCTCACCCTGAAAGGTGCTAAATTTGACACCGGAATGGGGAGGGGGGTTCCGAAAAGCGGAGGTTCACTTTTTGTGTGGACCTCCGCTTTAAGGAGATTCACCCCCCTCAATTTATCATGTTTACCATTAACATTGAAAGGTAAGGTAAAAGAAAATCTCACATTTTGGGTTGTCCCCAGCAAAGTAATAGAGGTAAAATCTTCCAATAGGGACACTCATTTTGATGACCTGGGGGTCCCAAAAGGGTGCACAAAAGGGTGCACATTGGCAGGGAATTGCATTTCCATGAAGAGGTCACCAACAATATTTAGTTAGGTGGTACATATCAAAGTAACATCTACATGAATGGCAGGACCCAAGACCCCAGCAGAACATTGTCCAAAGCATCACACTACCTCCACCGGCTTGCCTTCTTCCCATATTGCATCCTGGTGCCTCTTCCGCAGGTAAGTGACGCCCCCGGAAAAACTGCTGTCTTCCAGTAGTACAATAAAGCTGTCAGGCCCCGTACACACGACCGAGTTTCTCGGCAGAATTCAGCCAGAAACTCGGTCGGAGCTGGATTCTGGCGAGAAACTCGGTCGTGTGTACACTTTTCAGCGAGGAAGCCGACGAGGAACTCGTCGTGGCCGAAAAGAGAACATGTTCTCTATTTTCTCGTTAGTCAATGGGAAAAGTCGGCCCACCGAGTTCCTCGGCGGCTTCCACACTGAACTCGACGAGGAACTCGATGTGTTTGGCACGTCGAGTTCCTCGGTCGTGTGTACAGGGCCTCAGATATAAATAATAGAGCTAAACCCAGGAGGTGTCATACACCTCACTGGACTTTACTCAGTGTGCCTTCATTTTATTTCCAAAGAAGCTGAATTCCAGGAATTCGGCTTTAACAGTGAATTGCTACCATTACTCTGGACATGTGACATGATATCACAGTTTACAATCTAAAATACCTCTTTCATGGTAAGTTTTATGTAGCATATCTCAAAGTGACAGTGTTTAGATTGAAACATTCCTTCTCTTCCATGCCAGTGCTCCTATGTCTGCACATAAGGGAAAGCCCTGGCAAGCTGACTAAAGTGGAACTAAAATGTAGTAGTAAATTGACGGTACTGGAAACCTAGGATATGGGTATGTGATGTTTCATTGCTGGAAGTTTATTTTATCGATTTTGTGCTGATAGTGTCCCTGTGGGGCATCTGTGTGCTATATGGGCTGCTTCTGTGCACTGAGAAGCTACCACAAAGACCCCAGGATACATAGCTCCCAACTGTCCCTGATTTGGAGCAATGTCCCTCTGTCCCTCATTCTCCTCATTTGTCCCTTATTTTTGTCTGATCTATATAGATGTATGAAAAATTCACTTTTTATCTATCAAAAAGTGTTTTACAGCACTATACCTTTCATGTGGTTTCTAAATTGCTGCATTTATAAATTCCAAAAGCCAATTTAAAGGAATAGTAGTGGTAAACAAAAAAGCACTTGTGGGTTTAACCAATCTTGTTTTTTTGTACAATTCTTCTTTAAGGGGGCGTGGCAAGGGGTGTGTCCTATGCCTGCATACTTTTGCTGATAGGTGTCCCTCATTTCCAGCTCCAAAATTTGGGAGGTATGCAATATGTAAAGACAAGAGTTCAATCTCAACTGCAATGTTAGACACCAAGGGCCAGATTCTCGTAGATCGGCGTATCTTTGTTCCGGCGTAGCGTATCCTATTTACGCTACGCCTCCGCAACTTAGACGGGCAAGTTGCGGCGGCGTAGCGTAAATAGGCCGGCGTAAGCCCGCCTAATTCAAATGTGGAACAGGGGGGCGTGTTTTATGTAAATAACTTGTGACCCGACGTGATTGATGTTTTTTGGCGCATGCGCCGTCCGTGGAATATCCCAGTGTGCATTGCTCCAAAGTACGCCGCAAGGACATATTGGTTTCGACGTGAACGTAAATTACGTCCAGCCCCATTAACGGACGACTTACGCAAACGACGTAAAAAATTCAAAATTCGACGCGGGAACGATGTCCATACTTCACATTGGTACGCCGCATGTAGGCCTCATATAGCAGGGGTAACTTTACGCCAGGAAAAGCCTAACGTAAACGCCGTATCTGTACTGCGTCGGCCGGGCGTACGTTTGTGAATTTGCGTATCTTGCTCATTTGCATATTCGACGCTGCAAACAACGGAAGCGCCACCTAGCGGCCAGCGTAAATATGCAGCCTAAGATACGACGGTGTAAGACTTACGCCGGTCGGATCTTAGGGAAATCTATGCGTAACTGATTCTATGAATCAGTCGCATAGATACGACGGCTCAGACTCAGAGATACGCCGTCGTATATCCTTTGAGAATCTGGGCCCAAATTAAGGTTTTACACCAAGTAAAAGATACAAGAGTCAATGCATTTCGGGGGCTACACATTGGCCCTTTTCATCAGGGATACAATATAACATGAAATGTCATCGACAAGGATAAAAAATAAAAGATCTCATTCATCTATTCTAATCATTTTTTACAGATGCACCCATCATCGCAAGTGGGCATTGAAAACATAAGTGAATGAAAATCTGATACCCATATCTGAAAAAGGGTATTTTATCCCTTTAACCTCCCTGGCGGTATGATTCTGTCTGGAATTACGTACCAAAAGCGGTACAATTATTTTGCAAGGAAATTTGGCGTTTTATACTGTAGGTCTGTAATTTTTAGGAATAACTCACTTAAATCTGACCAAACAAGAGTCTTGTAGGCATACCGGGTATGATTTTTTTTTTAAAACAAAATTATAAATTATAATATAATAAATAATTATAAATAATTATAACAAATAATAATATAATTATAATAAAAATTATTCAATAATGTAATCAACTTAAAATCACTGAAACTAACAATTGTGCGGTCGTGCGACGTGGCTCCCAAACAAAATTGACGTCCTTTTTTCCCCACAAATAGAGCTTTCTTTTGGTGGTATTTGATCGCCTGTGCGGTTTTTATTTTTTGCGCTATAAACAAAAAAGAGCGACAATTTTGAAAAAAATACAATATTTTTTACTTGTTGCTATAATAAATATCCCAATTTAACCACTTACCCCCCGGACCATATTGCTGCCCAAAGACCAGAGTACTTTTTGCGATTCGGGACTGCGTCGCTTTAACAGACAATTGCGCGGTCGTGCGACGTGGCTCCCAAACAAAATTGGCGTCCTTTTTTTCCCACAAATAGAGCTTTCTTTTGGTGGTATTTGATCACCTCTGCGTTTTTTATTTTTTGCGCTATAAACAAAAATAGAACGACAATTTTGAAAAAAATGAATATTTTTTACTTTTTGCTGTAATAAATATCCCCCAAAAATATATAGAAAAACATTTTTTTTCCTCAGTTTAGGCCGATACGTATTCTTCTACATATTTTTCGTAAAAAAAAATCGCAATAAGCGTTTATTGATTGGTTTGCGCAAAAGTTATAGCGTTTACAAAATAGGGGGTATTTTTATGGCATTTTTATTAATATTTTTTTTACTAGTAATGGCGGCGATCAGCGATTTTTTTTTCGGTATTGCGACATTATGGCGGACACTTCGGACATTTTTGACACATTTTTGGGACCATTGGCATTTTTATAGCGATCAGTGCTATAAAAATGCATTAGATTACTATAAAAATGCCACTGGCAGTGAAGGGGTTAACACTAGGGGGCGGGGAAGGGGTTAAGTATGCCTGGGTGTGTTCTTACTGTGGGGGGGGGGGTGGCCTCACTAGGGGAAACACTGATTTTCTGTTCATACATTGTATGAACAGAAAATCAGCATTTCCCCTGCTGACAGGAACGAGAGCTGTGTGTTTACACACACAGCTCCCGTTCCCCGCTCTGTACCGAGCGATCGCGTGTGCCCGGCGGCGATCGCGCCCGCCGGGCACACGCACGGGAGTCGGGGGCGAGCGGGGGGCGCGCGCGCGCGCCTCCGGCGGCGCGCGTGCGCCCCTAGTGGCGGCTAATAGGCAGGACGTCCATTTACGTGGTCTCGCCTAGGAGAGCCACCTTGTGGACGTATTTCGGCGGTGCAGCGACGGCAAGTGGTTAAAAAATAAAAAAAAAATAAATTTTCTCAGTTTAGGCCGATACGTATTCTTCTACATATTTTTGGTTAAAAAAAAAAAATCGCAATAAGCGACTGGTTTGCGCAAAAGTTATAGCGCCTACAAAATAGGGGACAGAATTATTATTTTTTATTATTTTATTTTTTTTACTAGAAATGGCGGCGATCTGCGATTTTTATTGGGACTGCGACGTTATGGCAGACACATCGGACACTTTTGACACATTTTTGGCGCCATTCACATTTATACTGCGATCAGTGCTATAAATATGCACTAATTACAGGAAAAATGTGACTGGCATTGAAGGGGTTAACACTAGGGGGTGAGGAAGGGGTTAAATGTATTCCCTGCATTGTGTTCTAACTGTAGGTGTAGGGGGGGTGACTGGGGGGGTGACCGATCTATGTCCCTATGTACAAGGGACACAGATCGGTCTCCTCTCCAGAGACAGCACCGCTGTGTAAAACGGCAATGAGAGATGATCTCATATGTTTACATATGAGATCATCTCTCATTGGCCGCACAGATCGCATCGCAAACGGCCACTCTAATTGGCCGTTCGCGGCGATCTGTAATTGGCTGTGTCCAAGGGACACGGCCAACACAGAGTTTCCCCGCTGCGCGCTCTGGAGCGCGCAAAGGGGCGGACGTCAATTGGCGTCCAGTTGGATTTTCAGGTCTGCGCTGTAGCCGTCATTCGGCTATAGCGCGGGTCTGAAGTGGTTAAGCTTTGACAAAAAGACCTGGAAGCTGATTGGTTACCGTGCACAACTGCACCAGATTTTGCACTCTCCAGTTTTAGTAAATCAAGCCCTAATAACTCTTTATAGATCTCTTTAGAGAGAGATGGCATTCTTAGTTTTCTTTTTTTAAAAGGCGCTCTGACTGCCCCCGTCTCCCCTTCCCGCAACAGACGGTGTGCCCTTCTGTACTTGTGATCACTGGATCAGGTCAGACACGTCTAATATGCAGAGAAGTCAGAGCGGTGACATCATGATCTGTGTCGGCGGCTGGGAATAGTGGCAGTGGCGTGCAGTCACACAGGTGCAGGGTCCAGGCCATGTGACTCCAGCAGCCGAACAGCTGAGAAAACATGGCATCTGGTGCCTTCCAGTGCATGCTGGTCTTCCTTCCTGACATCGGAGCACAGTGTGCGCAATATAGATAAAGCAAAAGGGGGGGGGGGGGGGGGGGTCAAATATCCAGATCTGAATCAGAAAAAAATCATTTTCATTGTCTTCTATATTCATATTAGTCTAAAAAGAGATTGTACAGATTGTATAGTCAGATACTAAACAGAATTCTTATTCTCCAGAAATAATCCATACTTATCCACTACTTAAAGCGGAGGTTCACCCTGAAAACATGTATATTACATTACATTCTGCATACTTCCAACATTTACAGTATGCGGTTTGTTTTTTTGCTGTACATATCGTATTATTGCTATTTTCCACCCGGCTCCAGGGTGCTCACTCCCGCGGGAGTAGGCGTTCCTATGCAGAGGCGCAGTGTCATGTGGGACTTCACCCAGATGATTGACGTCTTGGGAAACCCCCCCCCGGCGGAAAAGGCGCATCACGAGTTTCCGAAAATAGCCGAACTGCGAGTCGGCTCTATACGGCGCTATACGGAGCCTGCGCACCGACTAGGAGCCGTGTAGAGCTGACTGCATATATACAATATATATATTCTATGCCCCATTGAGGCGGCACACCTCATATTACATAGATTTAGTACATCTAAAGTTAATTGTACAGAGATTGTATGGGCAGATTGTAATGTGTATGGTAAGCCTTAGTTTTCAGGAAACTGAAACAGGTAGGTAGATTCAGTAAGAGTTAGGCCGGCTTATCAGTAGATAAGCCGGCCTAACTCAGAATCTACGCCGACTTATGTTTAAGTGTATGCTCAAACAGAGATACGCTTAAACATATCTAAGATACGACGGCTTGCGCTGTCCTATCTTAGATTGCAATTTTTCGGATGGCCGCTAGGTGGCGCTTCCATTGCACTGCTCCTACACTGCCCCAAAGAAGATGCTTGCAGGGCTTTTTTTCCTGTCCCGCAAGCGCACCACCCCGTGTGAAAGCACTCAGACTTGGGCATTTAGGAAATCCAAAGGTGTGAATGCAGCCTTAACCGCTTGCCTTCCGGGCACTTTCACCCCCTTCCTGCCCAGGCCAATTTTCAGCTTTCAGCGCTCTGACATTTTGAATGACAATTGCGCGGCCAGGCAACACTGTACCCAAATAAAAATGTTATCATTTTTTTCACACAAATAGAGCTTTCTTTTGGTGGTATTTAATCTAATTTATTAAAAAAAAGAAAAAAGTCTGGAAAAAAAAGTTTTTCTTAGTTTTTGTCAGTAAATTTTGCAAATAAGTCATTTTTCTCCTTCACTGAAGTGCGCTGATGAGGTGACACTGATAGGCACTGATGATGCGGCATTGAAAGGCACTGATTAGGTGGCACTAATATGCCGCACTGATGGGCACTGATAGGTGGCGCTGATATGCGGCACTGATAGGTGGCACTGATAGGCTGCACTGGTGGGCAGTGGGCACTGATAGGCAGCACTGATGGACAGGCACTGGTCACTGAAAGGCAGCACTGATTGGTGTCACTGATGGATGTCTTTGATGGGAACTGGGGGGCCTTACTGTAATCAGGGCACTGATGATCAGTGCCCTGGTTACCTGTCCTAGTCTCCTCTGTGAGGAGATGCCGCTGGTTGACTCTCCTTGCCACACACTCTGTCAGTATGAGGCGAGGAAAGCCAACAAACAGCTCATCCGCATTTACATGTGACCAGCTGTGGTTGGACACAGCCGAGCACATGGTTAAAGAGCCATCATCGGCTCTTTATCGAGATCGGAACATGGCGCACCGCAATTGGCGTGCTGCACACCCCCGTGGGCGCGCAAGAGCGGCCGTTCTGGGGCGCCATCATATGACGTTGTACCAGAACGGGAGCCGCATCACTCCTCCATTATTTGTTGTGGACGGGCGGCAAGTGCTTAAAGTGTATGTAAAACCAAAACATTTTTAGTTTTAGATAAACTGTCAGCATGTGTACCTTTTTAGTGTTCTGTCAGCAGTCAGCCTTTTCACCCAGCAGTAGACTCTCACAGCAGGGAGAGAGCCCTGAGCATCAGTCAGCTCACATTAGTAAAAGCTTGTGGGCAGCTACGTTTATTAATGAGATGTGGTTATGAGATAAGATGTGGTCCTAGGTATGGATGCTTTACCCTACCCAAAGCTACATAAAATCTCTATTAAATCTCCGGGCTCCAGGACTCATTAAAGAACTTATTAAAGCTGAATTTCAGGAATTATATTGTTTGCATACTTACATTGGTCCAGATTAATGCAAGTATGCATATCTGATATCTGAAGGGCTGCTGAGGATACAGTAAATCACTATAGTAGTGTGCACTACATAGAGCGAGAGTTGTGACCTTCTGGGTTCTGTGCATGTGACTTACCCCTTGCACCCCTAACGTTGGTCCCTTGCTTGTCACCATTCATAAGCACCTTCTATTTTTATCAGTGAATGCAAGGTTTTCCCTGACTGGATGAGGTAGAGACCATGATTTACTCTCATCCAATCCAACCTCATCCAATCAGAGAATGCCTTGTATTCATGGAAAAAAATACAAGGCGTTCTATAAATGGTGTCATTGCCAAGTGAGCGACCCCCTTGTGGTCAGTGGCTAGAGGTGTGGAGTTTAGCCGGAAGATGACGGCTCTCACTGTATGTAGCCCAGACTACAGGTCGACCTCCAGATATCTGACACGCATACTTAGGCCCAGATTCTCAAAGGCGTTACGACGGCGCAACACCATTTGCGCCGTCGTAACTCCTCATCTGGCCCCGGGTATCTATGCGACTGATTCTTAGAATCAGTTACGTATAGATACCCATTAGATCTGACAGGCGTAAGGCTGTTACGCTGTCAGATCTTAAAAGCAATTTTTTTTCCCGCCGCTAGGTGTCGCATCATCGTTTTCCCTGTCGTCTATGCAAATGAGGTAATTACGCGAGATTCCCGAACATACGCGCGGTCGACGCTGAGAATTTACGTAGTTTCCGTAGCGTACGCGACGCGTAAGGTTGCCCCTGCTATTATAAGGGGCAACCAATGTTAAGTATGGCCGTCGTTCCCGCGTCTAATTTAAAAAAAATTACGTCGTTTGCGTAAGACGTCCGTGAATGGCGCTGGACGCCATTTACGTAAACGTCTAAGCAAATGACGTTGGGGCGACGTCATTTAGCGCAATGCGCGTCAGGTAATTTACCCGACGGAGCATGCGCAGTCCGAGCGATTTAACGATACACCGCCGCAAGTTTACAGGTAAGTGTTCTGAGAATCAGGCTGTAAACCTGCAGCGTTGTAACGTAAATCACATACGTTACGCTGCCCAGGAGCAACGTAAATGTATGAGAATCTGGGCCTTACTGTACATCAAGCCAAGCTGTACCCATGTAAGTACGCAAAATCTATAATTCGTGGCGGTCAGCTTTAAGATTCTAATGCCGCGTACACACCATCGTTTTTCCTGTCGTTCAAAAACCTGTAGTTTTTCACGATGTGATTCCACCCAGCCTGACTTGCATACACACATTCATGCAAAAAAACATCCGACCAAAGCGCAGTGACGTACAACACGTACGACGGGACTATAAAGGGGAAGTTCCTTTCAAATGGCGCCACCCTTTGGGCTGTTTTTGGGCTGCATACTTTTCCCCTTCAAAAAAGCATACACACGACCGTTTTTCGCGACGAGAAAAAAACTGACGTGAAACACGACGAGAAAAAAGAGAGCTGGTTTAAAAAAAATTTGCGGGCATTTTTTTTCGTTGGGAAAACTGCTAGGGTGCATACACACGACCGGTTTCTCGACCAATATAAAAAATTGCAGTTTTCTCGTCGTGAAAAACGGTCGTGTGTACGAGGCATGAGAACACAAAGGTTTGTTGTCTCCATATCAGCCATAAACCCGGGAGGCCCTCACCATGTGTAGGTGAGAAACCTAAGGTGACACCTCCACACCATCCACAATCCTGCCAGCCAATGCCTCACAATATATATATATATATATTTTTTATTCACACCCCGTCTGGGGACACGGCGCAGCTCTGGGGAGAAGACCACACATTACATTGTGCAGGGAAGCTGTCTGAGCCTAGAAAACCCCATTCTGTATTTTCAGATTTCCTTAAACTGCAAGAGATCTGTTTACCTTAAAAAAAAAAAAAAAGCCGACATCCAGTTGCTCCTGGGCAGCGTGCCAGTGATTGAGTGACCTGCTGCTTACTCGGAGCATTGCATTCCGCTGGCAGGTCTTCTGCCCTGACTGACGCCAGTCTTATAACTCAGCCCCAAAGCAAACATTTCCAGCTGGCACCCACCGTTTGTTTTTTCTAAAGAGCCAATTCATAGCAAATTTTTTTTGAACATTTCACTATGTCATTTGTTTCCTTTTTATTCTACGTGTGGTGGCGTCTCGGGCTGGAACTGATAGGTGAAAATAATTCATTATTTGGAGAGTCGTACAAAGAGCCGTATGTGCCTTCTGAGTGGCAATGTGTTATGCTCCGTGTGAGGAGATGGGGGGTTGGGGTGTTAAAGACAAACTCTGGCCTATAGAAAATCCAGAGATGTCAGGATTTTGTCGTAATGCCATGACTGAGTGTTCTATAGTTATAATACATAAGAGAGGGAATCGGGGTTCACCCATGTCTAGTCCCATTTTTTTGTTCAATCCTTTTTTATTAAACTTTCTATAGATGAGAGTAATGACACGTACACACGATCGGAAATTCCGACAACAAAACCGTGGATTTTTTTCCGACGGATGTTGGCTCAAACTTGCCTTGCATACACACGGTCACACAAATGTTGTGGGAAATTCCGAACGCCAAGAACGCAGTGACGTACAAGGCGTACGACGACACTATTAACCACTTAAGCCCCGGACCATTTTGTTGCTAAATGCCCAGGCCAGGTTTTGCGATTCGGCGCTGCGTCGCTTTAACAGACAATTGCGCGGTCGTGCGACGTGGCTCCCAAACAAAATTGGCGTCCTTTTTTTCCCCACAAATAGAGCTTTCTTTTGGTGGTATTTGATCACCTCTGCGGTTTTGATTTTTTGCGCTATAAACAAAAATAGAGCGACAATTTTGAAAAAAATGCAATATTTTTCCCTTTTTGCTATAATAAATATCCCCCAAAAACATATATAAAAAATTTTTTTTTCCTCAGTTTAGGCCGATACGTATTCTTCTACCTATTTTTGGTAAAAAAAATCGCAATAAGCGTTTATCGATTGGTTTGCGCAAAATGTATAGCGTTTACAATATAGGGGATAGTTTTATTGCATTTTTTTTTTATGAATTTTTTTTTTTTACTACTAATGGCGGCGATCAGCAATTTTTTTCGTGACTGCGACATTATGGCGGACACTTCGGACAATTTTGACACATTTTTGGGACCATTGTCATTTTCACAGCAAAAAATGCATTTAAATTGCATTGTTTATTGTGAAAATGACAGTTGCAGTTTGGGAGTTAACCACAGGGGGCGCTGTAGGAGTTAGGGTTCACCTAGTGTGTGTTTACAACTGTAGGGGGGTGTGGCTGTAGGACTGACGTCATCGATCGAGTCTTCCTATAAAAGGGATCACTCGATCGATGAAGCCGCCACAGTGAAGCACGGGGAAGCCGTGTTTACATACGGCTCTCCCCGTTCTTCAGCTCCGGGGAGCGATCGCGACGGAGCGGCTATAAACGAATAGCCGTGCCGTCGTCCCGGATCGCTCCTCGCGGGAATCCGACCGCCGCATGTAGCGGGGGGGGGGGGTCCCGATCGGACCCCCGACCCACAGGAAAGGCGGGGACGTACGCCCATATGCCTGTACGTGCCATTCTGTGGACGTACATATACATGCGGCGATTGGCAAGTGGTTAAAGGGAAGTTCAATACCAGTCGTGTTAGTAGAAGTTTGGTGAGAGACGATTTGCGCTTTTTAGCCTTGTGCTTTTCAGTCCGTTACAGCGTGGCGAATGTGCTATCTCCATTCCGAACGCTGGTTTTATCAGACCGAGTGCTTCCGTCTCGCACTTGATTTAGAGCATGCGTGGAATTTTGTGCGTTGGAATTGTTCACACATGATCGGAATTTACGAGAACGCATTTTGTTGTCGGAAAATTTGAGAACCAGCTCTCAAATTTTTGTTTTCGGAAATTCCGACAGGAGCCTACACACGCTTGGAATTTCCGACAACAAGCTCCCATGGAACATTTGTTGTCGGAAATGAGGTATTACAGTTATAAAGAGTAGAAATAGTACGAAGGTGGTAAGATACAAATCTTCCGAAATTAGGTAATATGCACATTGAAACTTTACATAGAAACACAGATTCCAATATTGGCAAACGGAAGGTGTCAGTAATCAGTAGTCTCATATCATCTACAGTAAACCAAGGTTTCTCAACCAGGGTTCCTCCAGAAGTTTCTAGGGGTTCCTTGAGCAATGAGAATTGTCTGCCTCTCAGATAAGTTCCCACTGACACCATTGATCTTTTTAGCTATCTGTAAGGGGGTAATTCTTCCCAATGACCACAAGTATAAGGAACATTGGGCCAGATTCAGGTAGAAGTGCGGCGGCGTAACGTATCGTAGATACGTTACACCGCCGCAAGTTTTCATCTCAAGTGCCTGATTCACAAAGCACTTGCGATGAAAACTACGCCGGCGGCCTCCGGCGTAAGCCCGCGTAATTTAAATGGGCGTGTGCCATTTAAATTAGGCGCGCTCCCGCGCCGGACCTACTGCGCATGCTCCGTTTCGGAATTCCCGCCGTGCTTTGCGCGCAGTGACGTCATTTTTTCGAACGCCGACGCGCGTAGCGTAATTCCGTATTCCCGGACGGCTTACGCAAACGACGTTGATTTTTAAATTTCGACGCGGGAACGACGGCCATACTTTATACAGCAATACGATTGCTGTGTAAAGTTAGGGCAGGTCAAATAACGACTAAAATTGAGACGGGAAACTTGACTACGGACGACGTAGCGAACGCGAAAGTCCGTCGTGGATCCGCCGTAACTGCTAATTTGCATACCCGACGCTGGAATACGACGCGAACTCCACCCAGCGGCGGCCGCGGTATTGCATCCTAAGATCCGACAGTGTAAAACAATTACACCTGTCGGATCTTAGGGCTAGCTATGCGTAACTGATTCTATGAATCAGTCGCATAGTTAGAAACAGAGATACGACGGCGTATCAGGAGATACGCTGTCGTATCTCTTTTGTGAATCTGGCCCATTGTTCCCACTGACCATCACACTAATGTATGAGTTGTAGATATAGTAACATTTAGCAGGGGTTCTTTGGAGGCTGGAAAGTTATTTTAAGGGTTCCTCTGTGTTAAAAAGGTTGAGAAAGGCTGGTAATTGGTAACTGGGGAGGCAACTACTCCACTAAATTAGTCAGATGCAGGGGCTGAATAGCAACTTTTGGCTCAGGGGGCAAGTACAACCCAGAGGCCCATGGGGCAGTGACCTCCCACTCTTACCTGCCTACTCCCCTCCCCCATCCCAGTCTGAAGCTCTGCTCCAGGTACTCTTTACTCACCGGGCGGGTTGGGATGGACAGCGCCTTCTGCACTGACTCCGGGTTCCTGAACTTGCAGGGGTGAACCGGGGCGGCTTGGTGCGGCACGGAGGCATCCTCTGCTTGAACACTGTGTACACCATTCACACCAGGGGGGGGGATTTGTGTGCTCTGTCCTAGTCCTCATCCTGCTCATGGTCGGACCCTGGCGGGACTTTTCACTTCTCTTCTGCAGGATGCCTTTAGGCATGTGTGAAGCAGTGCAGCCTTTTTATGGGGCATCAGAGCAGCCCAGGGGGGCAAGTCCGCTCCTGTTTGGATGTTACCTTTATCAGAAGAAATAATGAAAAGTAGTACAATTCTATTAACAGGTTCATCTATTAATACACTGAAGCTAATTGAACCTGTAAGGAGAAAAAAAAGGATCTCTGACTAGTAGTCAGTTGAGATAAAAAAAATGATTAACAGCGATTGGGAGTATAAAGGGGGGAGAAGGGTTTGGGATCACTCCATTATGGCCCAAGAGAGGTTGAGGGAATTTCTTCCTTGACCCAGCCCAGGAACTCAGAGAAATAACGGTAAAGAGAACAAGAGGTCCAAGTTTGTTTAAATTGTTCTTCCGTTACAGTTTCCTGCGACAACAGATGTTCCAGGTCCCCAATGAATTCAAGTTCAGTTGCCCATTCTACAAGGGGAGGTGTAGAGGTTGTTTTCCAATATTGAGATATGACTAGCTTGGCCGCAGCTAAAAAATTCCTGAGGACATATTTTTTTTGTGGATTTAAAGGGGTTGTAAAGGTTTGTTTTTTATTTTCTAAATGGGTTCCTTTAAGCTAGTGCATTGTTGGTTCACTTACCTTTTCCTTCCATTTCCTTTTTAAATGTTTTTTTTCTTTGTCTGAATTTCTCACTTACTGTTTCTCCTCAGTAAGCTTGCCCCCATCATCTGAGCTGTGGAAAGTCAGTCAGAACAGCTTACTGAGGAGGAACAGGAAGTGAGAAATTAAGACAAAGAAAACATTTAGAAGGGAAATCGAAGGAAAAGGTAAGTGAACCAACAATGCACAAGCTTAAAGGAACCTATTTAGAAAATAGAAAACAAACCTTTACAACCCCTTTAAGTGGTCCAGGAATCATGGAAGCGAGTGTTATCATGGGAGACAATGTGAAGTAAGTCTCCATAACCTTGCAATAGAGATTAAAGATTTGCATTCAGAATGCCTGGATGGGGGGGCAGTCCCACCCGATATGAAGCATGGTGCCTTTGGAGGTGTGGCACTGCCAGCAAGCGTCTAAGACTGCGGGGTCAAAGTGATGGAGAACAGCGGGGCACCTACACCACCTAATTGTAGGTTTGAACTGTTTTTCCTGTGTCTTAGTTGCCGCCTGGTCCCATTTTTAATAGAGCATGTAGAAGATAGGAAGCTATTCACCCAGACCCTGGCAGAAGGTGAAGAATAAAGGGACATAATACAGGAATCATAAGAGGTCCAAGGCCTATTTGTGAATATATGTGACTGTTTACCATCATATATTCTATTTTAGTATTGTTTTTATGTTATTTGTGCTGCACTGCTTTTTTATTCTTTTATTCATATTTGCGAAAGAGCCAAAGGAACTTTCATTTTACCCGAGCAAAAGCCTTTCCAGCATCAACTGACCAAAGACACATGGATGTATTATGTTGGCGGGCATATTGTTGAAGGAGAAGTGCTTTAATAGTGTCGTCTAGACATGTGCAATTTGTTTAGTTCTGAATTCGTTTTTTAACGAATTTTTACAAATTAGTTAATTCCGAAGTTTTAAATTTCAAGATTTTCGCATTTCAGAATTTTTCCATTTCTGAAATTACGAATTTCCGAAATTCGGAAATTCGTAATTTCGGAAATGTGTAAATTAAAAATTTGGGAAATTCGACATTTTGGAAATTCGGAAAATCGAAATTTCGAATTTCTGAATTGCTGAATTTTTTAATTTCTGAATTTTTTAATTTCTGAAAAAAGATGAAACGAAAATGAACACATTTTTCGGCAGTGCACATGTCTAGTGTTGTCCATTTCTCCTCGACCGTTAACATAACTCAACCAGTTGGGCAAGTAGGAGTTGCAGTCTGTTTGCTATGACATTGGCGTAAATCTTGAGATCCATGCCTATAATCGAGATAGGATGAGATAGGGTGGCAGTTTGATCATAGTGTTGTCTTTGTCAGGTTTAGGCATATGTGGGTTTTAGGGACTGTGGGGGAAAAGGAGATCTAGAAGATACTGAGTTTGAGAACCTTGGTCAGAAAGGGAAGGTAGAGGGAGGAGTAAAGTTGGCCATACATGGGTTTAAATCCCAGCGGTTCAGCAGGGACTGGCCGAATTTTGATCCATGTACGGGCCATATGGTTTTACAGAAGTTGATCTAGCTCAGCAGGGATTTGTGGTTGGGGGAATTGAGTCACTGGTTGAATGAGAGAAAAAAAAAATAGTATGGGCTACTTAGAATTTCGGGGTGAATTCATCTGGGCCAGGGCTCTTGCCAGAAGAGGTATGTTTAACAGCAGTGACAACCTCTTCTTCAGTAACAGGAGATTCAAGAGAGTCATATAGAGCGACGGGCCCAGTAGGAACATTTTTGTATGTAGGTAGATTGTAATTGGGAAAAATGGGTGCAGTATCGGATGATGTAAAGGCGTTGGCAGGTCACTAGAGAGAAACGGGTGCCTTCCACCCAAAAATTGTGAAGAAAAAGAGATATGACCTGCCAAACACCATAGTGACAGAACCCCCAACCCTACTATATATATTAGGGATGTCCCGATACCGATACTAGCATTTCCCAAGTACTTGTACTCGGGGGAAATGGTCCGACTTCACCCGATACCTGGGCAGTCAGGTATCGGGTGGTGGGGGGAGTTACTAGTCTTCTCCGTATTGTCTTTTCCCCCTCCATGCCGCTCTCCCCCGTGCCATCTTGTTCCCCAGTGCCGTCTTGTTCCCCTGTGTCGCTCTCTCCCGTGCAGCTCACCCCCCGTGCCATCTTGTTCCCCAGTGCCGTCTTGTTCCCCCGTGTCGCTCTCCCCCGTGCCATCTTGTTCCCCAGTGCCGTCTTGTTCCCCCGTGTCGCTCTCCCCCGTGCAGCTCTCCCCCCGTGCCGTCTTGTTCCCCAGTGCCGTCTTGTTCCCCAGTGACGCTCTCCCCCGTTTCGCTCTCCCTCGTGCAGCTCTCCCCCGTGCCGTCTTGTTCCCCAGTGCCGCTCCCCCCCCCTGCAGCTCTCCCCCCATGCTGTCTTGTCGCCCCCGTGCCGCTCTCCCCCCTCAATCTGTCAGGATGGAGAGCGGAGGTAGGAGCCGCTAAATCCGGCTCCTACCTTTTCCGAATGGACAGAGTCAGTAATCACTGACTCTGTCCATTCACATAACTGAGCATCGTAACTTGTGTTTACGATGCTTCAGTTTATGAATGGAGGCGCTTCCCTCCATTCATTTCAGCTGAGGCTGCAGAGAAAGGGACCGGGGAATCTGTGTCCTTAGTCCCTTTCTCTGTCTTAAAGGGGAGATGTCAGAGGTCTGTTAAGACCCCTGATATTTCACCAAAGCCCCCCAACAGGACTGATTAAAAAAATGAAAAAAATAAATTGTAATAAATAATTAAAAAAATAAAATGTAAATAATAATAATAATAATAATAAAAAAAAAAAACACACTGACAATCCACTACCCCACCCCCCCCCCACCCCTTTAAAAAAAAAATCACTGTAAAAAAAAAAAGTCACATGACATTTAAAAAAAGTATCGGTATTCGGTATCGGCGAGTACTTGAAAAAAAGTATCGTATCGGGACAACCCTAATATATATATAAAACAGGAAAGGAAATGAGTGGGACTTTGAATGAGGAAAGTCACTGTTACAGATAATGAATGAGTCATTATTATATAAATGTTTTAATAATCAAATGCAAATACAAATACATTGATCAATTCAATAATAGAATACATATTATGGTCATGACATTGGCACTCCGTATGCAGCAGAGCAGCTATAACAAAAAGGGAAGATACATATACACATTACGAGAACGCATTTTGTTGTCGGAAAACACATACACATTAATAGATACATTTTGAATATATTATAGTATATATGGGCCAGTAAGTAATGAGCCAGACTTAACTTAATTTTTTACTTTTTGCTATAATAAATATCCCCCCCAAAAATATAAAAAAACGTATTTCTTCCTCAGTTTAGGCCGATATATATTCCTCTACATATCATTGGTAAAAAAAAATATCACAATAAGCCATGGGTCTTCAAACTACAACCCTCTAGTTGTTCAGGAACTACAATTCCCATCAAGCCTGGTCATGTCTGTGAATGTCAGAGTTTTACAATGCCTCATGGGATGTGTAGTTCCGCAACAGCTGGAGGGCCGTAGTTTGAGAATCCCTGCAATAAGCGTATATTGATTGGTTTGCGCAAAATTTATAGTGTCTACAAAATAGTGACTATATTTATGGCATTTTTATTATACATTTTTTTGACTAGTAATGGCGGCGATCTGCGGTTTTTAGCAGGACTGCGACATTGCGGCCAACAGATCGGAAACTTTTGACACATTTATGGGACCAGTGACATTTGTACAGCGATCAGTGCTATAAAAATGCACTGATACTGTGTAAATGTCACTGGCAGGGAAAGGGTTAAAGCGGGGTTCACCCCCCAAAAAAAATTTTTACATTACATTCAGCCAAGTTGTCAGAATGACAATCGGCTGTTTTTTTTTATTTTATCCCCGTACATACCGTATTTTCACCGCCGCTTCCGGGTATGTCTTCTGCGGGACTGGGCGTTCCTATCTGATTGACAGGCTTCCGACCGTCGCATATTGCGCGTCACGAGTTGCCAAAAGAAACCGAACGTCGGTGCGCAGGCGCCGTATAGAGCCGACTCGCAGTCCAAATTCTTTCGGCAACTCGTGACGCGCTGTATTCGAGTCGGAAGCCTGTCAATCAGATAGGAACGCCCAGTCCCGCAGAAGACATACCCGGAAGCGGCGGTGAAAATACGGTATGTACGGGGATAAAATAAAAAAAAACAGCCGATTGTCATTCTGACAACTCGGCTGAATGTAATGTTAAAAAAATTGTTTATGGGTGAACCCCGCTTTAACACTGGGGAGCGATCAAGGGGATCGGACTGACTAGAGGAGGAGCCAGATCACTGTTCCTAACTAGTAGCTGTTTAAAAGGCCGACATACAACTGCGACGATATGCGCAGGAGAGCCGACCTGCTGCAGTAGAATGACGGCGGCTGGTTGGCTAGTGGTTAAAGCCCAACTCCGGGCAACTAAAAAAAGGATTCCTTGCACTGGGACTGTGTCTGCTTTGCAAAAAGTTAATTTCTTATATGGGGAACAAAAAAGAAAATTTACTTACTCGATCCTCCACTTCTTCCCACAGCATCGTCTCCTCCACTTTCCATTGGTCTAGAGGTTCTACGTCACCAAGACCAGAGCTGGGTCCATACTGTACAGTCCACCACTGGATCATGGAACAGTGAAAGAAAAATGGTTTCCCCTCTCCCCTAGACAAAGAAAATTATTAACCCTTGCATAACGGGTGCAGCCTTACATTTTCCTGGAGTTGGGCTTCAACTGAGTGCAACGTGATTGGGTGATGCTGAATGATGTGTATACAGATTGGAGGAATCAGCCATTAACTAGATAATAGAGCATGATCCAATTTGCTCCATCGGAGGGAAAAAAATCACAAGGCTGCTAGCGAGAAGCACGGAGTTGCCGAGTGTCCGGTCTGTGGGAGACCAACCAAAGCCTAAAGCACAAGGCCTGAGCAGGAGAGCGGCGGTTATTAGCCAAGCAGGCTGAATGTTGTTTATTTCTGTAGCAGAACTGGAATGCTGAATATCCCTGCGAGGGAATTTACTGTATTTGTTGAATTTTTTTTGGAATAAAAATGGGCAAAACAGAAAAAAAAGCCCTTAAACGAAGGAAAAGCACATGGCAACATGCTTAAAAGCTCTACACTTGGAGTGAACCCCTGACAAATATATGTGTAGCGCCTGGTTACTTTAAGTACCGGTGCTATTTAAATTTAGAGGGAGATCAGAGTGTAGTTAAACACTGATCCAAATTGTTATGTGCAGAACAGGGTCTCTGTCTCAGCTTGACTGTGCTGTGGGCTTATTCTGTTGTGCTGGGGTGTTCTTCCCACCCCTGTGCAGTAGGTGGCAGCAGTGGAGTCAAGGTTTGGGTGCTCTTCCCCAGCGGCTAATCAGGAGGGCTTGACCTTGGCTGTGCATGCTGGGGGAGGGTATTTATGGGGCAGACGCCATTGGTTCTGGGTTCTCCTTCGTCCAGTGTGGCACCCACCTTCAGGGTGGCCACATCATGGCGGCATGGCCTACCTGGCCGGGGTGTGCGTGCCATGTGGTGTTTCTGGTTCCGGGCCACGTTGGCCTGGAACATTTGAGCAGCGACGGGGACCCAGTGAGCGACTGGGTTCCCACTTTTGAGGATCCCAAGCGGTAGTGCTGTTCGTGGGGAGTCCGTCTGAGGAGCGCCATTGAGAGGCTGGCGGTCCAAAAGGGCCTCGACAAACCACCGGGGATCAAGGTAGCCGGACACTGAAGGATTAATCACCTGTCAGTCGGTACCTGGGCGACAAGTTGAAGGAGATCCAGGCGTAATTCATCTAAAGGGGATCTTCTCCGTAACTACAAAATCAGAGAGGGCCTGTGGCAGAGGCGTCTCCCTGACGTTCACCAAGGAGGGTCTGTGGCAAGGACTTTATCCTACAAATGTTCGAGTGATACTCCGGCTGCCAGGTCAGTGAGAGAGGCCTGTCCGGGTACGCTAACCCCACTTAAGCAGGAGTGGCACGGAGAAGTGTAACGCTTGGGAGCAGGACTATTTCCCTATCATTATGCCTAAATTTGCTATTCTCCTTTCTTCTTCAACTTTACTTTCCTCACCACAAGTTTTATTGTTTTTACCCGGCTGGGTAATAAAAAGCACAGCAAAGAGCACCTGTTGCAGACATTCCTTTATTTCTACTAAATGCATCATGCACCCCTAGGAATTCGTAAGAGCCACAAGGTAAATGTGCCACGCAAAACAACCAGCAGCTCCTCCGGGGGTAGTGCTACATATATATATCAATTTGTTATATCTGTTCAACAGTGCAAAAAATACCTTTTGATCCTGCCATAAAACCCGAGAGCTAATCAATTCTCGTGCTCTCTGCTTGCTGACTGTTATCAGCTACTTTGTTCTTTGTTCTTCACTGTGAACTACAGAATTCCCCTGAAGTTATAGAGATCTGCAGCTCTAACACACTTCCTGTCCTGGGGGTGACAATGCTGCTGCTCTTTAGATAGAGCACAGTGAGGCCCCGTACACACGACCGAGTTTCTCGGCAGAATTCAGCCAGAAACTCGATCGGAGCTGAATTCTGCCGAGAAACCCGGCCGTGTGTACACTTTTGGCCGAGGAAGCCAACAAGTTCCTCGTCGAGCCAAATAGAGAACATGTTCTCTATTTCCTCGTTGTTCAATGAGGAAATTTGGCTCGCCGAGATACTCGGCGGCTTCACACAGAACCCGCCGAGTTCCTCGGACGTGTGTACGGGGCCTGAGTGTTGTCACAGTAGGACAGGAAGTGTGTCACTGGCAAGATCACGAGATAAAAAAGTCCCGGGGCCCCTGAAGTCCAATGGTGACCTCCAGAGTTAGGGACAGCTGACATCCTTTAGTGTAGAGTGGGTTACAAGGCATGGTGGGTGTAATGCAAGATGAACGGGTGGGCGCTTTTTGAATGCAAAGAGATTTATTGTCTCTTAAACAGAACTGTGGGAGAGAAGGTTAGGGCCAGGACACCCTTAGGTAGATGCAATGTTGATTGGCAGACTCTGAGACTTCTATAGGTAGACAGCTATACAGGTGAAGGCCTCCAGCTGGACACCACTTCTGTATTGGTAGGACCCGTCTCCTATGGCAACAAATCTTGTAGCTGTCACTAACAGTAAAGGTATTCAACTATCAGCAACACAAACAGTTCTCTTTACCCCACACTCACTCACAGTGGGTCTTCACTCAACGAGCTCCCAGTTTCTCTCACTAGACTTCAGATCCATTAGCCACTGGATCCCCTGAGCTCTTCCACAGTAGCACTCAGTATCTTCCTCAAGTGTCACCCCGCTTCACTGCTGGGTCCCTGGCTTGGCACACACAGATACTCCTCAAGCTTCACCCCTGCCGACACGTTAGGTCCCTGGCTTGGCACTCCACAAGCGTCACCTATGCTGTCCCGCTGGGTCCCTGACTTGGCACTTGTTGATACTTTCCCACTTCATTGTCCCCAGCTGGTGAGAAGTCTGCTCTGGTACTGGCCTCATCTTAGTCACAATGATCTTGGGTAGCAAGGTGGAAGGTCCCTTAGTGGTGACAGCTTCCCCTCTACCTCTGACCATGACTGGTTCCTCGGCCGGCAGAACGTTTACTTCTTGAACTACAAGCTCGCAGTCCCAATTCTGCACTGCTTCTGGATAGGCTCTCAGAAAGCCTAACAGCCAGATGTCCCCAGGATAGGCCTTAGGTTTCTGGCCTAGCAGCCTGGGGCAATACAACACACATCACCCAGACAGCCGTCCAGGTGGCACAGAACCCCGAACACCTGACTCCACCCAAATAAATAGGTTCTCCCAGAAGGCCAAGGAACCCAAGAAAATCCCTGCCCATTGGCTGAGACACTCCAAACACTCCTAATCTGTCCTTGCAATGCCCTTGTTTTATCTAATGTCCAGACCAGATACCCGGCCACCTAGCGACAGAAAAGAGAAGTGCAGCAATTCCAGAATTAGGGGGAAATCAATTGACCTCCTATCAAATGGCCAAGGCAACTATCACTTGGCAAATAAAGTGAATAGCGACCCTGCCTAAACATCAGGGTGCTACAAAAATATAGGGAATAAGCCTGATAAAAAGAACATAAATGCAGACCAATTTTAAACTGGAAAAGAAAAAACTGAATTATTGCTTTTTGACAAACAGAAGTGCAACCCCAAAAAATGTAAACTATTGGCTGTGATGTCATTGCTCATATTACCTGAATATATTACCAACATTGGGCCAGATTCTCGTAGAATCGTGCAAAACTGCGGCGGCGTAACGTATGACATTTACGTTACGCCGCCGCAAGTTTTACAGGCAAGTGCTTTATTCTCAAAGAACTTGCCTGTAAAGTTGCGGCGGCGTATCGTAAATCCCCGGGCGCAAGCCCGCGTAATTCAAATGAGCCGGGTAGGGGGCGTAGAGCATTTAAATTAGGCGCGTTCCCGCGCCGAACGTACTGCGCATGCGCCGTCCCTAAAATTTCCCGACATGCATTGCGCTAAATGACGTCGCAAGGACGTCATTGGTTTCGACGTGAACGTAAATGGCGTCCAGCCCCATTCACGGACGAGTTACGCAAACGACGTAAAATTTTCAAATTGCGACGCGGGAACGACGGCCATACTTAACATTGGATACGCCACCTAGGGGGCATGTTTATCTTTACGCCGCGTATCTCTTACGGAAACGGCGTAAATTTACTGCGACGGGCAAGCGTACGTTCGTGAATCGGCGTAACGACTCATTTGCATATTCTACGCCGACCACAATGTAAGTGCCACGTAGCGGCCAGCGTAAATATTGCACCCTAAGATACGACGGCGCAGGCCGTCGTATCTTAGGCATGCTTAAGTGTATCTTAGTTTGAGAATACATTTAAACATACGACGGGCTTAGATTCTGAGTTACGTCGGCGTATCTCTTTGTGAATCTGGGCCATTAAATATTAAGGCCCAGATTCTCAAAGGCGTTATGCCGGGGCACCTTGATTTGCGCGGCGCAATTGAACAGATGCGCCGTCGTATCGGTGCGCCGTACCCACAGAACCAGGTACGCCAGAAATTAGTCTTGTTTCGATCGGCGCAACGTTTGTGCGCCGGCGTAGCGTAGGCGCACATTTACGCCGAGAACGCCCAGCGCTCCCATTGATTTCATAATCAAATATGCAAATGAGGGATATACCAAGATTCCCGAACGTACGACCGCCCGACGCAGGCTACGAGCGGTGCGCGTAAGCTGTTCGTCCGGTGTAAACTTGCCCCTCATAAAAGCAGGGGCAACTTTGCACCAGACGTGTGCAGGTCAGCTGGAGAGCAGCTTTAGCAGCACCCTTACGGACGAGCTCAGCAACCACACTTGCAGGACAAGACTTCTGTATGCCAACATGCCAGGGGCAGGCATGGTCATAGCACAACTAGTGTGCGCCCAGGCGCTTCGAATGAGAAGGAGAAGGAGGAGGGCACGGCAGCGTTTTTACCGAACGCCATTAGACGTCTTGGCCATCGGGGAAGCAGAGGTGTATCGCCTCTTCAGATTTAATACTCAAGCCATCCAGGAAATAACCACAATCCTGCAGGATGACCTAACAAGCCCAACACACCGCTCACATGCAGTGCAGCCACTGATCAAGGTCCTGGCAACACTCCACTTCCTGGCCACTGGATCTTTTCAGCGCACAAGTGGAGGTGTGGCTGGGATGTCACAAACCAGCATGAGCAGATGTGTGCACCAGGTTGTACCCGCAATCCTGAGACACATGTCCAACCAAATCGTCAGACCCACCCAGGAGGTCCAGCGGAATAAGGCAAGGGCAGATTTTGTCAGAATTGCAGGATTCCCACGCACCATCGGGGCAATTGATTGCACCCATGTGGCACTACAGCCCCCCCGTGACACAGAGCACCTATTCCGCAATCGGAAGCACTGGCATTCTATCAATGTCCAGGTTATCGTGGATGCCCATGGCCTCATATGGCACGTCCGTGCCAAACACCCCGGATCCTCTCATGACAGCTTCATCTACCGCCAAAGCGACATCCCAATGGAGTTTGACCAGAATGTGTACGGGGACAGCTGGCTGGTTGGTGAGTGACATGGGTGTCAGGTATGACTGTCCCCCCCATGACGCAGACATTATGAGGGACACATGCATGACTAACCTCCTCCTGTCTTTTCTCTTCCAGGTGACTCTGCATATGCACTTGGACCTCATCTAATGACCCCATTCCGGAACCCACAAACCCCAGGAGAGGAAAACTACAATGCTGCACACATAAGTACCCGTGCAGTGGTGGAACGAACCTTTGGCCAACTGAAGTCCCGTTTCCGATGCCTGGATAAGTCTGGGGGGACCCTGTTGTATTCCCCAGACTTTGTGTGCCAGATCATCGGGGCATGTTGCATTCTGCACAACTTCGCAGTGAGAAAGGGCCTGGAGGTTGAACTACGTGATGACCTGAGCCCCCAACCCGACAATCCCCCCCTGCCTGAGGGTACCCCGTCTGCTGAGGGATCAGCAATCAGGAGATGCCTCGTTGAACGTCTCTTTGAACGTTAAACACACACATTAAAAATGGCACAATGTGAATGCACACGTGCACACCACTGTGGTCCCTAGCACACACCCCCCACATGCACATCGAATTGGATTAGACCCAATCAAACCACATTGTTTTAGGGAGCAGTAACGCCGCGCCAAGGCTCCAATTATGTTACTGTACATTCATACACCTTTCACACGGCAGAGGGTGACACCCCTTTGCTGGCAGGAGTGTCAACCCCCCCCCCATTCTCACACCAGTCACACTATTCTGCACGCCTCACCGTGTGCATTTGTCAACACTAACTTAAAAAACTCTTTACCAGAGCAATACTTTGAAAAATAAATAAAAAAACTCTTTACCAGAGCAATACTTTGAAAAAAAAAAAAAAAAAACTCTTTACCAGAGCAATAATCAACCCGAAAAACTAATTGGCCTGCCTTCGGCCACGGCCCCGGCCCCGGCTCCTCAACTGCCTGGTTGAGGGGGGGGGGGGGTTTCATCAGGCAGAGGAGCATCCACCGTGGCTGGAGGCCTGCCCTCTAATGCCACCGCTATCCTCCTCAGGAGGTTATTGGTCTCGGTTTGAACACCAACAATGGCAGCTGTGTGCCCCTGGACGGACTCATTTAGGGTCTGCACCTCTTTCACCAGGCTTGCTGTGGTGGTTTCGAGATCCCGCAAACATGTGATAATTGCAGTGGTGTTGCCTGCAATGTCCTGAATCACATCGGTGACATGTCCCCTCTCCCCTAGGCTGTCAGCCACTCGAGTGAAGTCCTGGCCCATCGCACCCATAAGGCGGGTCTGGTCTTCCTGCGCAGTGGTCAGGGTCACAGACAGCAACTCGGGTACCCCCCTGGTTCTCGGCGTTGACCTCCTTGGTCCACGAGAGGCTTCAGGCCTGGCATAGGGTGAGGGATTAGATGGAGGGGGTGGGTTGGAGATGGAGACAGAGGGAGTGGCTGGGTTGGAGATGGAGTCCGAGGATATGGAGGATCGTGGGCTTGAGGTCCGGGATGGACCAGCCAAGCTTCCCAAATCCTCCAAGAAAAGGGACAGTGACACCTCCTCCCCCAAATGCTCCGCATCCTGCAGAACCTCCTCAATGGAGGCGTGGCCACCACTCTCCTCCACCAATGCCGCTTGCCTTCCCTGGGGGTCAGGGGCATCTTCATCAGATGAAGATGGTGTGTGACGGGCAGGGACATCAGCATCAGGGGATGGTGTGGGACGGGCAGGGACATCATCATCAGGGGATGGTGTGGGACGGGCAGGGGCATCAGCATCAGGGGATGGTGTGGGACGGGCAGGGGCACGAGACGGGCCAGCTTCATCCTGGACACCTGTGGATGACACAAAACATTCACATGTTGTTGGACCCACAAACTTGTCACATATTCCCTACCTCCCCCCACACACATGCTACACACCAGATAGTTGAAATAAACACTTACCTGTCCTCAAGGGCGGATGAACAGAATCATAGCCCGGCATTCCCTCAACTTGAACCCTGGTAAGGCACCGGGCAACTACCTCCTCATCTGGTGTCAGACGGATCCTTGAGGCAGGTCCCCCACCAGTGCCCCTGGCATGCCTCGCCATGAGGGCCATCTTGTCCTTGACCCTCCTCCTAAGATCATTAATTTTCTTGCCTATATGATGGGGCCTCCTCGCCTCATTGCCCACAGCATTCACTTGATCCGTTATCCTCTGCAGGATCTCATCCCTTCGCCCCTTGCTTGTGGTTTTACTCCTGGACCCATGGAGGCGGTCATAGTGCCTCTCCATGCCTGCGAGAATGATGGCCCTCTCATCATGAGAGAAATTCTTTTTCCTTCTACTTGTACGCTCAGCAGACATGGCAAAGCACTGCAAAAGTTAGCTCACCACCAACAGTAAACTAACAGGTGTACTTTTGCACATGATGGGCGCATGTCTGGGCGTATTTATGCACTTGTTTGGAGCAACTTGCCAATCGCGTTGTGCGCATGCGCATAGGGGCGGGGGACACCCGGTCACGTGACGGCGCATGCGCCGTCCGTTCAGAGCATCATTTGCATAAGGTCACGGTTCATTTAAATGTATCACGCCCACTTCCTTCCTACTTTCACTTACGCCCACATACGCCCACGAATTTGCACTACGCCGGCGCAAATTTGAACGCCGGTGCTTCGGGAATACGGAGCTTACCTCTCTAAGTTAGGAAGGCGTAGCGCATCTTGGATGCGCTACGACCGCATAAGGATGCGCCGATGTACGAGAATCTGGGCCTAAGAAAATAAAATAATGAAAGCCTTTTTCTTAATTTTCTTCTTTCAGTAGTTTAGTAGATTCTCCCTACATATTATGTACTAGTGTCATGTTAATTTTGACTTCTAATTTCAATTTAGTTTTATTTATACCTTGTAGTCTTTTGACTTAAATACCATTTTAGTTTTAATCGTATTTTAGTAATCTGAATTGTTTTAATCATATTTTAGTTGACTTAACTAGTTCCCAACTAGCCGCGGCAGTTGTACGTCGGGCGCATACACGACGAACTGTGGGCGCTCGTGTGCCCATTGGCTAACAAGGGAGCTTCGAAACAGCATGTCTTTATACTGGGACCGCTGCGTCCCTACGAGCTTTGAAGTGCAATCTTTTTACATCATTAAATTTGGAATTTTGAAGTATTGCACGATGGGAGCTTTTCTGTTGTTTTACATTTCTGAGCTCCATCTGTAAAGCGGTGATCCCGGCCATTATTAAGGTTCCTGGGGAGACTTATTTCCTTGTGCTTGGTGTGACCACTGCATAGTGGTCACGGAAAACTGCCTTTTAATCTATACGAAGCACGGATTCTGGTCTTGGTTCCTCCTGTCTGTATGGACTGTGCATTTCTTCATTCGTTTTTTTTTTAAGCCTTTTTTCGCTCATGTCATTTTAACTTTATTAGCGCTGCACTTATTTTGCATTTAAGGCCCCTTTCACAAATGCGAACCATGTGTCCGCTTTTTCATCCATCCGTTTACGGATGAAAAAGGGACATACATTAATCCCCATGAGATAGCGGGTGTCAGCATCGGTGTCCGCAATGCTCCGATTCTGCAGATGAAGGAAAATCCTATTTTTCCATCCGTCTGCAGAGCGGATGGTCTGTCCATGTGTCCAGGTTCATCCGATCCCCCCATAGGGGAGAGCGGAGATCTGACAGGGCTGTCCCTGCACAGTGTGCGGGGACCGCCCTGTCATCTGCCGGCTCAGCGGCAAGCGGATACACATGTATCACGGGATCCGTACATGTGAAAGAGGCCTTACATTTAACCCTTTGAACACCCCTGGTGTTAGCTCATTACCTGCCACTGCCATTTATACAGTAATCAGTGCATTTTTATAGAACTGCTCGCTGTTTAAATGTCACTGGTCCCAAAAAAAGTGTCCGATATGTCTGCCACAATGTCACACTCCCGCTAAAAATCGCTGATCACCGGAATTACTAGTAAAAAAAAAAAATTACCATAAATAAAATCCCCTATTTTGCACAAACCAATCAATATACGCCAATTTTTACAAAACAATTGTAGAAGAATACACTCCTAAAACGCTGCAGCGGCACTTTGCGGGTGATTTTAACCCTTTTTTCCGCTGCTAGCGGGGGTTAAAAGCACCCTGCTAGAGGAGGAATAGCGCCGCAAAAATTATGGTAAAGCGCCACTAAAAATAGTGGCGCTTTCCTGCCCACGCCTCAATGTGAAAGTAGCCCTATAGTGCAAAACCACAGAGGTGATCAAATACCACCAAAATAAAGCTCTATTTGAGGGGGAAAAAAAGGACATCAATTTTGTTTGGGTACAACGTCGCATGACCGCGCAATTGTCAGTTAAAGCGACGAAGTGCCGTACCACAAAAAGAAGAGGGTAAATCCTTTTGGGGTTGAAGTGGTTAATTTAGTAAATGAAAAGCGCTCCCCAGATTCTTTACTTTTTAGGTTCAGGTTCATTATTTAGCTTTAAAATATGACTTCAGCAGACCGTATTTCCATCCTTATGGGGAAAACACAGAAATAAATGTAAAACAGGTTTAGGTATATGCTGCGTCTGTTCTGTGTAAATGACAGGTCCTCATTAAAATCTTCATCTGGGTCATACATAGATAGAGAAGCAGCTGGGATGGGCCCTGTAATACCCCCTGGCGGGGGATCAGCATACCTCCCATGTGACATAATCCAAGGAACAGACTGTCTCTGCAGAGTGTCCGATGGGTCTACATAGGAGACATTCCTGACATCACATTTTTTAGGATAAACCTTCAGGCGCAGCTTTAAATAAATATAAAAAAAACAAAACCACGTTCCCGCCCCGGTGAAAACACCCGGCCATTTATTTTCCTGTTCACATGTATGGCTGATAGCGTGAAATCTAGCTTGGGTGTTACAGATGGCAGATAGCAGAGGATTTCTGGTGACATCAGCTGGTTCCCGTCCAGAGGTACAAACTTCATTTAGACAGCTCCAAACAAATTACTCACAGCCCCAGATTACTCAGAGTAAACTTGTGGTCATGTCATTAGCATGAACCTGGAAATGTCCCAGTGCCAGAGGCTTCTGCCATTGAAAAAACAGGTTCTCGTCAACTGCAAATGAATTGCACGATATTAGTGGTGCTTCTATTACCTGAATGTAGTGGAAGAATAATATACAATAAATAAAAGTTTATCTAACACATCATAGCCAGAGGGGGCCAGAAGAAGCACAAAATGGCCCTCCCTGAAATCCAATCCATGGGCAGCACAGTGGCGTAGTGGGTAGCACTTTCACCTAGCAGTAAAAAGGGTCGCTGGATCAAATCCCAGCAGCGACATTACCTGCCCGGAGTATGCATTACCTGCCCTGTGCCTGCGTGGGTTTCCTCCGGTTACCGTGCCGTCACCAGCGGCTCCCGCGCGCATGTGCGAGAGTGACGTCATCGCGGCTCCGGCCAATCACAGCACCGAAGCCGTGATACCTGGAAGTAACCCCCAGGAGAGTTGTTGCCGCCAGAGGAGGGGGACGAGGACCACTACGGGGGCTTCAATGTAAGGTAAGTAATTCATAATGAGCTAGTATGCTATGCATACTAGCTCATTATGCCTTTGTCTTGCAGGTTTTTTTTTCCCAAAGGGTTTATAAACCACTTTAAGGTGTATTGTATTTGTACTGTCTACCCTCAAGTTGGAAAGCGCTGCATAAACTGTTATCGCTATATAAATCCTGTATTATAATAATAATAATAATAGATGGAGCTAATTTTGGATGGTTCCTAATGATTCGAGCTGTGGGTGATTTTCAGCAAGACTTGTTTAACATTAGGCCGGATTCTGCTGAACAGAGAGCAGTACACATATACTGAAAGTTCCTGCTGAACCGACTGACTTTCGTACATGTGTAGCAGGCTTTAGACTCCTTTTCACATAAAATAATGAATATATTTTTAGATGTATAAAATGATAAAATTCTCTTGTTTACAGGGATCAATAGCTCAAGATAAAATGTACACACTCAAATGATTGAGTCAGTGTAGTGACACCTTCTCCTCTTCTTCTTCCCGCCATACAGCTCTCTGCTGACTATACATAGTTATATATATAGTATCTCACAAAAGTGAGTACACCCCTCACATTTTTGTAAATATTTTATTATATCTTTTCATGTGACAACACTGAATAAATTACACTTTGCTACAATGTAAAGTAGTGTACAGCTTGTACAACAGTGTAAATTTTCTGTCCCCTCAAAATAACACAATACACAGCCATTAATGTCTAAACTGCTGGCAGCAAAAGTAAGTACATGGCTAAGTGAAAATGTCCAAACTGAGCTCAATAGCCATTTTCCTTCCCCGGTGTCATGTGACTCGTTAGTGTTATGAAGTTTCAAGTGTAAATGGGAAGCAGGTGTGATAAATTTGGTGTTATCACTCTCACTCTCATACTGGTCACTTGAAGTTCAACATGACACCTCATGGCAAAGAACTCTCTGAGGATCTGAAAAAAAGAATTGTTGCTCTACATAAAGATGGCATAGGCTATAAGAAGATTGACAAGACCCTGAAACTGAGCTGCAGCAAGGTGTCCAAGACCATACAGGACAGGTTCCACTCAGAACAGGCCTCACCATGGGCGACCAAAGAAGCCGAGTCAGCGTCATATCCAGAGGTTGTCTTTGGCAAATAGATGTATGAGTGCTGCCAGCATTACTGCAGAGGTTGAAGGGGTGAGGGGTCAACCTGTCAGTGCTGAGACCATACGCCGCACACTGCATCAAATTGGTTTGCATGGCTGTTGTCCCTCTTCTAAAGATGATGCACAAGAAAGCCGACAAACAGTTTGCTGAAGACAAGCAGACTAAGGACATGGATTACTGGAACCATGTTTTGTGGTCTGATGAGACCAAGATAAACTTATTTGGTTCAGATGGTGTGAAACGTGTGTGGCGGCAACCAGGCGAGGAGTACAAAGACAAGTGTGTCTTGCCTACAGTCAAGCATGGTGGTGGGAGTGTCGTGGTCTGGGGCTGCATGAGTGCTGCCGGCACTGGGGAGCTACAATTCATTGAGGGAACTATGAATGCCATTATGTGCTGTGACATACTGAAGCAGAGCATGATCCCCTGCCTTTGGAGACTGGGCCGCAGGGCAGTATTCCAACATGATAACGACCCCAAACACACCTCCAAGATGACCACTGCCTTGCTAAAGAAGCTGAGGGTAAAGGTGATGGACTGACCAAGCATGTCTCCAGACCTATACCCTATTGATCATCTGTGGGGCATCCTCAAATGGAAGGTGGAAGAATGCAAGGTCTCTAACATCCACCAGCTCTGTGATGTCATCATGGAGGAGTGGAAGAGGACTCCATTGCAACCTGTGACGCTCTGGTGAACTCCATGCCCAAGAGGGTTAAGGCTGTGCTGGAAAATAATGGTGGCCACACAAAATATTGACACTTTGGGCCCAATTTGGACATTTTCACTTATGGGTGTACTCACTTTTGCTGCCAGTGGTTTAGACATTAATGGCTGAGTGTTGAGTTATTTTGAGGGGACAGCAAATTTACACTGTTATACAAGCTGTACATTCACTACTTTACATTGTAGCAAAGTGTAATTTCTTCAGTGTTGTCACATGAAACGATATAATAAAATATTTACAGAAATGTGAGGGGTGTACTCACTTTTGTGAGATACTGTGTATATATATATATACTGCAAATGTATATATAGGTTCTCTTTTCTCGTGGTATGTCACCTTGAGAAAGGAAACCTTGAGAATGTCTGTCCCCTTGAGAAAGAGGAGTCTGATGTCTTCTGTGCGCAAAATAGAAGTGTGCGATTTGTTTTGTTAAGAATAGAAACTTGGACTAAATTCTCATTGTTTGGACATTCAGTAACCGAATCTCTGAATCAAAATAGTAACAAATTTCAACAAATCTAAAATAAATGATAATGAAAATAACAAATGCATTGGTATTCATTTGTTTGTGACTTCAGAGGGTTTTGTAAGTTCAATAATATGTGTCACACTCGGTATTGTTCTGATTGGCTAAAGCCAAAGTCATAAGCAAGTCGCATGGAAGGCAACAAGTCGCATGGAAGTCGCAATGCAAAGTCGCACGGGAAACATAAGGAATGAAGCCCGAAAATAGCTTCCGAAAATACAAATCAATTAAACAATGAATATAGGAGATTAAAAACGAATCATCCTAACACAATGAAGATGACAAATCGAAATGACTGACTTAACGAATGAATCCGAAACAAACAAATTATTTTATTAGTGCATCTCTAGTGCTAAATATGCTGTTATTGCAATTAAGACCTCAGTAAAGATTGGCGAGCCAACCGTATCTGTTTCTTGTCATCCACTACAGACAGAATGACACATCCCTTCAAGCGGAAGTAAACCCATCCATTTAACAGTTTTAAAAAAGTTACATTTCCAGCACATGCCGGGAATGTAACACTCCTATTGGTTGTGCTCTCAACCAAACTGTCAAACCATCCAATGGCTGGTGTCATAGCTGATCACATGTGCAGCATCATGGCAGAGCCTAAGATGGCAGCTTCCTTGTCTAAAAACAATAGGGGGGTTTACTTCCACTTTAACAGATTTGAGAATAGCTTTCTTACACTACAATCAGGAAAGCAAAAAGGGGTTCCCAGGTCACCAGTTTACTGACAAAAGGAAATTGAGTGGATTGAGACACCACAGTGATGCCGGGATGAAAAACTGAAGCCTAGATAGAGCACATAAGCCCCAGTAAATGCCCCAAGGTTTAAAGTGACCCTTTGCTTTGCCCACTTGGGCCAACAAAACAAGTTCACTTTCATGGTGGCTCGACCAGCAGCACAACCATTGCTGGTGCTTGGTAATTGGCAGCTCTTGTACACAGTGTTGTCGCATTGAGTAGGGTGAAGGTCCTCTGCTTTATGGGCTCCAGGCCAGGACTTGTTGTCTATGTCTCACTATAGGTATTGAAAGTGACAGTAATGACATCATTTTGGCTGGAGCCATGGCCAGTTAGGGGTTCTGTCTGGATTCTTTTACCTTTGTTGAAATCATGTGATTAATGCTGCGGCAGCATTGGTCAAGTGATTGGCATGCAGGGATGGACTGGCCATTGGGACTACAGGGAGTTTCCCGGTGGGCCGATGGCTCAGTGGGCCGGCTTCAGTGACAGCGGCCTGGGATTTTTTCACTTCTGCCTAATCTTGTCACATAAGGGGGGGCACCAAACTGATTCTTTGCCCCGGGTGAAATAATGTCTAGCTTCCCCACTGGTACTGCCTATAAGAGTACCAGTACCAGCCGTTCTACTCTAATAAAGTAGAACGGCTAGTGGCTAGTGAAGGGGGAGAGGTGGCTTGGGTGGCCGGGGGGGAGTTGTCTGGCCGCTGTGGGAGAGACCTGTCATAGTGGGCCAGTCTGGATGAAGTCCAGGGCCAAATTTTTGTCCCAGTCCAGCCCTGTTGGCATGGGTACGAAGACCACTACACAGCATCCCCATGCAAAGGTATGCATGTAACTCTACTATAAGAAAGGTTTGCATAGACACGCCTTGATTTTCTGTGTTTGATCTCTGCTTTAAACAAAAAATTCATTTATTGGTATGTGGAATTGTGGATGATCGTTTTGGGACAATGTTTAACCTTTCGGGATGCAACTGGACCTACTGGAATCTCTTCATAATGCTTCAGAAGTTCCACAATGGCTGGAAAAAAAGGGAAAATGCATCAACACTCATGTATGAGTAGTCCCATTTGTCTCAAATTCCAAGTGGATATCAATAAGAATAAAAAAAGAGCTAATAATAGTTAGGCCCCTTTTCATATTGGACCTGTAGCCGCTGTGGCGGTATATC
Source organism: Rana temporaria (assembly GCF_905171775.1). NCBI lineage: Eukaryota > Metazoa > Chordata > Amphibia > Anura > Ranidae > Rana > Rana temporaria. Next base: position 612,503,988 of record NC_053489.1, read on the forward strand.
GCCGCTAAAAATAGCGGCGCTATACCGCCGGGATTGCCGCGGAAATCAACCGCTAGTGGTGCGGTATTAACCCCCACTAGCGGCCGATAAAGGGTTAATACCACCCGCAATGCGCCTCTATAGAGGCGCATTGCGGGCGGTATTGCCGCGGTTTCCCATTGTTTTCAATGGGAAGGAGCGGTGAAGGAGCGGTATACATGCCGCTCCTCTCACCGCTCCAAAGATGCTGCTGACAGGAGATTTTTTTGTCTCCCGCCAGCGCATCGCCTCAGTGAGAAAGCCCTCAGGCTTTCACATTGAGTCTGCAGTGAAGGAGTTTTTCAGGCGGGATAGCAGCGCTATTTTTAGCGCTGTGCCGCCTGAAAAACTCCTCAATGTGAAAGGGGCCTTAATGCTTTTCTTACCCCCCCCCCCCCCCCAAAAAAAAAAAATGGATCCTGTTCCTTTAAAGCATGTTATATGACAAAGTGCTTGTCCTGTGTTCCTCCAAGTCTTTATGGACCTTGCTTGGTGCACCTGTCCAAATTATTTGGTGGAGGGGGATTATTGTGTGGGGTTGTTTTTCAGGGGTTTGGCTTGGCCTCTTAGTTCCAGTGAAGGGAACTCTTAAGGCGTCAGTATACCGAGACATTTTGAACAATTTCATGCTCCCAACTTTGTGGGAACAGTCCATTGAAATGAATGAGCTGCCGACACGCTGAACACAGATGTGTGAACCTAACCGAAAGCCAGGGCTGGACTGGGACAGAAATTTGGCCCTGGACTTCATCCAGACTGGCCCACTTTGACAGGTCTCTCCCATGGTGGCCGGACAACTCCTGCACCCCCCCTCCCCACCCAACCCCCTCTCCCCCTTCACTAGCCGTTTTACTTTATTAGAGTAGAACGGCTGGTACTCTTATAGGCAGTACCAGTGGGGAAGCTAGACATTATTTCACCCGGGGCAAAGAATCAGTTTGGTGCCCCCCCCCTTATGGGACAAGATTAGGCAGAAGTGAGAAACTCCCAGGCCATAGCTGTTGAGTCAGCTGTCTGTCCCCTCCCCCCTGCTCCTCTGTCATCCCCCCTGCTCCTCTGGTCCTCCCCCTGCTTCTTTGTTCCCCCCAGGTGAGCGCTGCGGGAAGAGAGAGACAGAGGAGCAGAGGGGGGCGGCGTTCCGCTGTCACTGAAGCCGGCCCACTGAGCCATCGGCCCACCGGGAAACTCCCTGTAGTCCCAATGGCCAGTCCATCCCTGCCGAAAGCCTTGCATACACGACACGATTGTTGGAAGGGGATTGTCCTAAAATCTTACCGTTGGATGACAGGCTAGTAAATTTTCGGCGGACAACGGCTGCATGTCTGATTTTCGGATGGTCAGTACAAAAATCCGTCACACAAAAGTCGAAAGTACAAACACGCATGCTCAGAATCAATGCTCACCAAACATGAAATTAGCAGAAGGGGCAAAAAGGGTGGCGCTCAAGAGCTGATGAACCACATAGTACGTCACTACGTTCGTGTTTGTGGTGCGACAAATGTGTACAGTTACTATGCAAGACTAGATCCTGGCACACACCCTGAAGACAAATATCAGATGCTCGGTTGGCCAACAATCGTACCGTGTGTACCAGGCTTTAGTGAGTATCCCACAGACTCAGGCTACTTTCACACTGAGGCGTCAGGGGTGTTGGCGGTAAAGCGCTGCTGTTTTTAGCGGCGCTTTACCGTAGTTTTTGCCGCGACTTCTGCCCGCTAGCGGGTTGCTTTTAACCCCTGCTAGCGGCCGAAAAAGGGTTAAAACACGCAAAATGCCGCTGCAGCATCGCTTTGCCGGCGGTTTGGAGGTGCTATCCATTGATTTCAATGGACAGGGGCACTTTAGGAGCGGTGTATTCACCGCTCCTGCAGCGCCTCAAAGATGCTGCTAGCAGGACTTTTTTTACCGTCCTGCCAGCGCACTGCTCCAGTGTGAAAGGCTTTCACACTGGAGAGAAAGGAGCGGCTCTTTCAGGGCGCTTTGCAGGCGCTATTTTTAGTGCAATGGCGCCTGCAAAGCGCCTCAGACTGTGAGGGCAGAGAGGATAAGACTGTTATTTTTAGTCAATGGTAATTTTGATTCCTTTTGGCCTACAATTGAGGCGATTAAGTTCGCATGTGCTGCGCTATACAAGTTACTCACTCACGCACTCACAATACAAACCCCACTTTACAGAAGCCATGGGTTCCATATCTTCCACTGATGAGAAAAAATAAGCCTGAAACAGCAGTACGACGGCTGAATATTTCTATGTATTTTCTGTTTTTGCTATAACCAGAAGTTCATAATATATAGTTGGCAAGAGGACCGTGGCAGAATGATTTATGTCTCTAACCAATATCCCAAACGGAGGAATGAACTATTTGTTTTTGTGATTTGTGATTTATAACACATGAATTTATCTAAATTTTAAAGGACTAATGTGGTCAGATGGCACCCCCTGCTGCCCGTTGATAGAATGACATTTTCAGGCTGTTTTCTATTATTGAACTGTATTTCTTTGCTACTTTAAAGAGAAACTGCAGTGTGCTCAAATAATTTGTAATAAAAACATCATTGCCATTCTGAAGTTTTTCCTCCAACCACTTTGCATATTATTTTATATATACTGTAATTCTGTACTTGTCAAATATGCTGCAGAAATCTCCCTCCACTGAGTCTGTCTGCAGCCACTTTAAGGCTGCATTCACACCTGAGCGTCGGTCGTTTTTTTGGGCGATACGCGCAACAAAAAAAGGTCCAGGACTTGTTTGAGCTTCGCGCGACAGGCGTTTGGGCGTTCGGCGTTCAGGTGTGAACAGTCACCATAGCAAATAATGTTATTTCATCCCTCTGGCGTTTGTGAGCGTAGTGCTTCAGGCGTAAAATGGAGAATGGAGCCTTACTGTGGGCAGCTCAAGCTCCTGCCTGTTCACTTCCAGGATTTACACAAACACGCAAGAGGCACACCTTTCAGCTCTGCAGCCCTGCACCTCTCTTTGCCCCTCTTATGACTCATCCCTCCCTTTTCTGGAAAACTCTCATGAGAGTGAGAGAGAGAGCTGTGCATGATGTCATAAGCCTAGGCTAATGACCAGACAAGAAACAAGAAGTGGGCTGTATAAGGTATTTACTGTCATAAAAAAAATGATTTACTATCCAAAGGTAAAACAACAAGGGCAGAGGATTTAATAGATGGAAAGACGAAAAAATGACCGAAGGTCCACTTTAATGTGAAGTACAGCAGAGTATTCCTAAAACAGAAGGGGGCAGATCCACAGAGCGAGTACGCCGGCGTATCTACTGATACGCCGGCGTACTTTCAAATTACCTGCGTCGTATCGTTGTTTTGAATCCTCAAAACAAGATACGACGGCATCTGGGTTAGATCCGACAGGCTTACGTCTTCGTATGCCTTCGGATCTAAGATGCAATTCTTCGGCGTCCGCTGGGCGGCGTTCACGTCGTTTTCCGCGTCGGGTATGCAAATTAGCTATTTTCGACGATCCACGAACGTACGAGCGGCCGTCGCATTTTTTTACGGCGTCTCTAGTCGGCTTTTTCCGGCGTATAGTTAAAGCTGGTATTTCGTCGCGTATAGTTAGACCTGCCATGTTAAGTATGGCCGTCGTTCCCGCGTTTATTTTTTTTATTTTTTTTTTTGCGTAATTCGTCCGTGAATCGGGATGGACGTAATTCACGTCTATGTTAAAAAAAATGACGTCCTTGCGACGTCATTTAGCGCAATGCACGGCGGGAAATTTAGGGACGGCGCATGCGCAGTTCATTCGGCGCGGGGGACGCGCTTCATTTAAATGAAACACGCCCCCTAATCGCCGATTTTAATTACGCGCCGTTACGCTGCCAGAGATAGACTACGCTGCCTTAACTTACGGTGCGAAATCTTTAAGGATTTGATTTAAAGCCAGGTAAGGTACGGCAGCGTAGCGTATTTCTGATACGCTGCGTGGGTGCAGATCTCTGTGGATCTGCCCCAATGTGTCTACATGTTTCACTGCCATCACAAATCTCAGAAATAACTAGTTTATTCCTCATTTTGGAATAGTAGGCCATGCCATGCAAAACATTCCTTGAATCCCTGGGGTCAGCTGAACTGTAGCATTTGTAGATCCCTCAAAAGGTAGTCGTGAATGAGGACCGACTGCGGGATTATTACAAAAGTGAAAAAAAAACGTTATTGAATACAAAAATACAGCGACAGACTGCCGGCCAATTGACCGACAACCCCCAAAATTTCCAATCTGTAAAATAGTTGGACAACGTCGCAAATTTAAAATCACACAATTTCGAGCCCAAAACCGCACATACACATACCGATTTTCATACCCACTGCATAGTCACAGAGTGAGCGTGAACCCTTTGCCATGTAATCTCCACCGGTGGACCTAGGCATAGGAACTGAAACGAGCTTCTGGATCAGGCTTATCCAATAGGATTACTGCTTATATACCCCACTGTGCCCATTAAACGCATGCCACTGTGCCCATCAAACGCCACCAGTTTGCCCCCTCAAACGCCGCCAGTTTCCCCATCAAATTCAGCCAGTTTCCCCATCAAATGCAGCCAGTTTCCCCATCAAATGCAGCCAGTTTCCCCATCAAATGCAGCCAGTTTCCCCATCAAATGCAGCCAGTTTCCCCAACAAATGCAGCCGGTTTCCCCAACAAACGCAGGCAGTTTCCCCAACAAACGCAGGCAGTTTCCCCATCAAACGCAGCCAGTTTCCCCATCAAATGCAGCCAGTTTCCCCATCAAATGCAGCCGGTTTCCCCAACAAACGCAGCCGGTTTCCCCATCAAACGCAGCCAGTTTCCCCCCAAATCAGAAGCGATTCCCTAACACAGCATGGTTTAAACAGGGAACGCACAGCCGTTCGCCCATTGTTTAACCATTTGGAAGCCGATTAGAGCCCGATGGCTCTAATCAGGCACTTCCAAAACACACCCACTGCTGTAATTCAGATGGCGGCGCTCAACAGGGGGCCGGACACCTAAATAGTGGGCGGCAGCGGCGACAATAGATATATTCATGCAATGCATGAATATATCTATTGTTGAGTGACGGGTGCAAGAGAGAGGGGGCGGCGCTCCTGTGCCCACTATGGATGCACCACCACTGAGGGGGAGGAAAAACCATAGCTCAACCATCTGCTTTTACTGTCCCCGGTCGCATTTATGAATGAGCCCTTAGTGTACGATAGGGAATGTTCCCATTTTGCTGGCTGCCATGCCCTGTGTCTATGTGATCCTTTCATTTTCAGATGCCAACATTTTGTGTAAACACTTGAGTAGTTAAAATAACCATAATAGCAGATACCACAGAATGCCTATTTTAGTGATCTTCTACCAATTGCCAGCCCCTTACCCAATGAGAATGGCTTTTCTGGCCACTGAGGCACTCTCATTAGACAGTGGAATTGCGCTTCACACGATATAGCCATTAAGTTAGGAGCAAGCAGACCCCCAGTAACAATGTGAACCTAAACCCCAGGGGCGTACAGAAGAGGCATTTCTAGCTAATAAACAGAATAACAATCCTCTTGGTTTTTATTCTTCAGGAAAACTTTTATTTTTAAAAGTTTAAACAGTAGTATGGGTTAACTTTAGGCAGCTCTCAACCACGAGACAACAGTCCCGTAATCTGACCATTTTAGATGTACAAACAGCAGGCTTTACATCAAAGGAGCAAACAGAGAGTCTGAAAACATTAAAAAGAGCTTAAAGCGCCACCTTGAGGCTCAAAAGGAAAATGAAAACTTTAATATGCTATATTTATTATTTATCTTACTTTTTGATATCTTAATTTTTAGTCCTGACCATAATAAATAAAAAAAACTTCTTACATAATAAATATAAAGTCTAGGGGAAAAATTTTAAGAGCTTTCTCTAAAAGTGTCCATACCTTTTTCTGCCCTTTCCACTCCGCTGGTTCAAAACAACCTCCCTTCAGCTGCATACTTACAGAGTCCTGGCACCGAGTCTACCAGGGTTCCACTGCAACGTGAACCATTGGCCAGACCATCTTCTTCTACCCTTGCATGTGCTGTAGACTTCAGTGTACTTCTTTTTTTTAAAATATTGAGTAAAACAAACAACAATTTACGTACTGGCAACATAGATTGTGGTAAATGTGCACATGATCAATGTTCTTTGCACCCAACCTTTTTATAAATTGGTGTCTGTCCATCTTGATTGTACATAAATGAGGTGAATACACTGGGGCACAACAGAACACATCAACAGCTCACTGACAGCAATTACAGATCTATGCTGCTCTCTAGTGGGGTTTAAAAGGATAATCAGCAAGACAAGGAGACGTAATAAACTGTATTGGGAGAATATGGAGGCTGCTTCTCCTTCTGAAAATGCCACTATCATGCCGCGTAAACACGATCGGAAATTCTGACAACAAATGTTCGATGTGAGCTTTTTTGCCGAAAATTCCGACCGTGTGCAGGCTCCATCGGACATTTGCTGATGGAATTTCCGAGAACAAAAATTTGAAAGCTGGTTCTCAAATTTTCCGACAACAAAAGTTCTTGTCGGAAATTCTGATCGTCGATATGCAATGCCGACGCATAAAAATCCTACGCATGCTTGGAATCAATTTGACGCATGCTCGGAATCATTGAACTTCATTTTTCTCGGCTCGTCGTAGTGTTGTTCGTGACCTCGTTCTTGACGTTCGGAATTTCCGACAATATTTGTGTAACCGTGTGTAAAACACAAGTTTGAGCCAACATTCCGTCGGAAAAAAAATCCATGGTTTTGTTGTCGGAATTTCCAATCGTCTGTACGCGACATCAGAGTGGCTGACCTGCAGGGCTGGACTGGGACAAAAATTTGGCCCTGGACTTCATCCAGACTGGCCCATTTTGACAGGTCTCTCCTATGGCGGCCGGACAACTCCCGCACCCCCCCGGCCACCCAAGCCCCCTCTCCCCCTTCACTAGCCACTAGCCGTTCTACTTTATTAGAGTAGAACAGTTGGTACTGGTACTCTTATAGGCAGTACCAGTGGGGAAGCTAGACATTATTTCACCCGGGGGGCAAAGAATCAGTTCAGTGCTCCCCCTTATGGGACAAGATTAGGCAGAAGTGAGAAACTCCCAGGCCATAGCTGTCGAGTCAGCTGTCTGTCCCCTCCCCCATGCTCCTCTGTTGTCCCCCCTGGTCCTCCCCCTGATTCTCTGTTCCCCCCAAGTGAGCTCTGCGGAGAGGTAGAGACAGAGGAGTGGAGGGGGGCGGCGGTCTGCTGTCACTGAAGCAGGCCCACTGAGCCATCGGCCCACCGGGAAACTCCCTGTAGTCCCAATGACCAGTCCATCCCTGCTGACTTGTAACTAGTGTGCAGGAGTTTTGACCTCCAGCCCTCTTTGGTTGCTTCATTCTCCTTCTGGGTCTATGACAGTCACGTGATTTGTATTTTCAGGGGGTCAGCAATGGCATCCTCTATTTTTCCTTAAATGTAATGCACTTGGTTGAGTAAATTTTGCAATAGAAATATAAAGCTGTCCCAGCAAAGAAAATACTTTATACTCAGCTTTCTGCTGCTGATCCTTACTTTCCTAAAGAGATAAGCTGCAGAACCTTGATCTTTTAATTAGGTGTGTGGTAAATCTGGTCCTGTCCCCTGCTGTTCTCTGTGGTTCATTTTGCTGTCACCATCATCACTATAGGACATGGTAACAGAGTCACTTTAAATGCCAATAACACATTTCTTAACCAGGATTGTGTGGAAAACTAGGGTTCCATGAGAGGCCTCTAGGGGTTCCGTCATGATCTACCCAACAATCACAGGCAGCTGATGGGTAGATCACATCCCCACTGCCAACACATGCAGAACAACGCAGGGAAGTGGCTGTGAAAGCACTGGTTGTGTAGTGCTAGTCACTGCCGACCCCTCCTCCCCTCTTGTCCACCCCAGTTGCATGTATGTAACATCACATGGAATGGACAAGGGAGGAGGGGCAATCAGAGAAAGGCATGCCATAGGAGGACTCATCACAGCCTCTTCCCTGTGTTGCTCTGCATGTGAAGGGTGCTCAGATCTGCAAATACTGGTTTAGGCAGGTCAGCATATTGACTGACTACCCAACATGCCTCAAAGGAAAACATTTTTTTTGCTGAAATTACTGTTTACAGGGTATAGAGACATAAAAGTTAACTGATTCCTTTTAAAAATGATTAAACATAGATTAAATTCAATCATATAATGTGCCTCTAGTTTCACTTTCGGTTTTAAACTGGTTTCGTGTTTTTGTGAAGTAAAGAGACCCACAGAACGAAAACAAACACATCCAGGGCAGTGTTTTGTTTTTAAAATGAATCTGATTGGTTCTGTTAAGTTTTAGACACACAGTAATGACAGCTTAGACCACCGTGAGAAAGCTCCCAGTACCATGGTTATAAGGAGCCAGACAACCAGGAAGTGTGGAGATCACAGCAGAATTACAGCCACTTCAAAGCAAAAACAAACAATGAGGACATGAAACCAGTACTGCAGTAAGGTAAAGGAAGCTATTTAGCTAAAAAAAAAAAAAATCCTTTAGTGACCCTTTAATGACATATAGGAAAAGGGGTAATATAGAGATGTAGGTAGTTAAACGGTCTCCTCCAGACAAGCAACAATACGTATATACATATTTAATATTTATTAGAAAATTGAGAAATCGCATATAGACAAAAGACAGTAGGGAAAAGACATACATGTCCCTACATATAAAATCACATTGTATATACAACATAGCACAAAACGGAGGTTACGTTGAAATAGCTATTAACCAACATGTTTTGCAGTCTGTATATCTGCTTTTTCGGGGCTTGCTTGCTCTGTAACTAGTGCAAAATCTGTGTTCGGACAGAACATAAATACACAAATAAATATCATTGTACATAGATGTAACTCACTATCCCCCCCCCCCCCCCCAAAAAAAAAGGAAAAAAAAAAGGCTGGGAGGTGGGTGGGGGGAGAGGGAAATGGGAAGGGGAAAAAAGAGGGAAGGAGGGAAAAGGAAAATGTATCTTTTGGGGACATTTATATGTGTATTTATGTTCTGTTTGAACACAGATTTTGAGCTAGTTACGGAGCAAGCAAGTTCGGAAAGAAGTGGAAATACAGGTCGCTGGCGGTGCCCAGAACCAACAATGTTCTTACAAGATATCAGCAAGATCATTGACGAGGAAAAGGATATTCACTCAGCATAACAGGATAGTCACTCAGCATCAGCATAGGCAGTCTTGAAGGCTCCTGTCTCCCAAGCACACCAGCTCAAGCACCGCATGGCATCTCATTGCCTGCATACCTGCGTAGCCCCTTGAACGCCTACGGAGCACTGCTGGTTCCGAGGACACATCAGCACAGGAAGAGGCCACAGAGGAAGAAGAGGAGGGGGTGGAGGAGAGAGGTGTGTCACAACCAGTAGTAGCATTTTGGAAGCGTGGTGGCGGAACAACCTCCAACACTACTGTACCTTGTCCTGCGTCCTTCCCAGCTGCCAGCAGAGTCACCCAATGCGCCGTGAAAGATAGGTAATGTCCCTGTCCATGCCTGCTGGACCATGAGTCAGCGGTAATATGCACCTTACCACTAGTGTTGAGCAGAATATGCCATATTCGATTTCGCGATATATCTCGAATATATATTCGAATATTCGAGATATATTCGCTAAATTCGAATATTCGTGATATTTTATCGAAATTAATAGAATGCGATTTTTCGCTATTGCGAATGCGAAAATAATTGCGATTTTTTTAATAACTGCGGTAGGAGCGCTCTGATTGGCTTAGAATATTCGTGATATTTTATGGAAATATCGCAACATGCGAATGCGATATTTATTGCGCAATTTCGAGATATGCTGGAGGAGCGCTCTGATTGGCTCAGAATATTCGTGATATTTTATCGAAATATCGCAACATGCGAATGCGATATTTATTGCGCAATTTCGAGATATGCTGGAGGAGCGCTCTGATTGGCTCAGAATATTCGTGATATTTTATGGAAATATCGCAACATGCGAATGCGATATTTATTGCGCAATTTCGAGATATGCTGGAGGAGCGCTCTGATTGGCTCAGAATATTCCTGATATTTTATCGAAATATCGCAACATGCGAATGCGAAATTTATTGCAGATATTTCGAAAACTGCTGTAGCAGCACTCTGAAATCGAATATGTATGATATTTTAACCAAAATACATATTGCGATTGCGATTTTTCGATCGCGCATGCGCAATTGCGCGAACAACACGCGACCATTTCCTGGAGCCTTGCCAGTTTCCCAATATTACAGCAACATGGTGGGAAGCAATTTCTCAAAGTCTGAGGAAAAGTTGCTGATTTGTGTAAGTATTTTGACCACTGTTATTTCATCATCTTCAACTGCATTTAAGTCTAGTTTAAAAGTTAGTATATATGATCAGATATTAGTATTTAACCAAAAATGTGTCTCCTGCTTTTACAAAACTACAAGTCCCAGCATGCCTGGACAGCTGCAGACACCCTGGTTGGCAAATGTGTATTTAGGCACTTTTCCTTGTTATTTAGCATAATGAATTTAAAATTTTTTTGGACATAGGACGTATGCGAACGTCCTGACTTCAGTGTCCTCAAGGCCCAAGGACGTTCGAATACATATTGCCCTTTAGATGTTGCAGAACTACAACTTCCAGCATGCCTGGGAATGCTGGCACTTCTAGTATTGTAAGTTCTGCAGGCCCACATTTTTCAGGCCTTTATGCACGGGTCTCTAAACTGTGGCACCCTAGATGCAGCAAAAGTAAAATTCTTAGCATGCACTGAAAGACCGTGGCTGATGGGAGTAGTAGTTTTGCAACAGCTGGAGGTGGACTGGTCTTGAAACCCAGAGTTAGGTAACAAACCCGTAGTGTTTTGCAACCATTCTGCCTCCAGCTGGTTATTTTCTGTTGAAAAGCCTGTGGCGTGCAAAACACAACCCAAAAACTCCACCCGGTGCAAGGAAAAATTTGCACACACCTAAAGAGTGACATCACAAAAAACTGCGACGGTTGCATACGTCAGTGGTCCTCCGAAAAGGGCCCGTCTCTGACCCCCCGGGGCGTTAGGCTCCTAGGCTCCTGACAGGGAAAAGAGTTACTGTGGTCCATACAGCCGAAGCCATATGGACCCATCTCGGTCCAAGCAGCGCAATCAACACGCGAACAACACGCGACCATTTCCTGGAGCCTTGCCAGTTTCCAACTTATGATCGCAGCGCAATCACACAGCAACATGGTTGGAAGCAATTTCACTAAGTCTGAGGAAAAGTTGCTGATTTGTGTAAGTATTTTGACCACTGTTATTTCATCATCTTCAACTGCATTTAAGTCTAGTTTAAAAGTTAGTATATATGATCAGATATTAGTATTTAACCAAAAATGTGTCTCCTGCTTTTACAAAACTACAAGTCCCAGCCCAGCCCAGCATTTAAGTCTAGTTTAAAAGTTAGTATATATGATCATATATTAGTATTTCACAACAAAAGTGTCTCCTGCTTTTACAAAACTACAAGTCCCAGCATGCCTGGACAGCTGCAGACACTCTGGTTGGCAATTGTGTATTTAGGCACTTTTCCTTGTTATTTAGCATAATGAATTTAAAAATTTTTTGGACATAGGACGTATGCGAACGTCCTGACTTCAGTGTCCTCAAGGCCCAAGGACGTTCGAATACATATTGCCCTTTAGATGTTGCAGAACTACAACTTCCAGCATGCCTGGGAATGCTGGCACTTCTAGTATTGTAAGTTCTGCAGGCCCACATTTTTCAGGCCTTTATGCACGGGTCTCTAAACTGTGGCACCCTAAATGCAGCAAAAGTAAAATTCTTAGCATGCACTGACAGACCGTGGCTGATGGGAGTAGTAGTTTTGCAACAGCTGGAGGTGGACTGGTCTTGAAACCCAGAGTTAAGTAACAAACACGTAGTGTTTTGCAACCATTCTGCCTCCAGCTGTTTTTTTCCTGTTGAAAAGCCTGTGGCGTGCAAAACACAACCCAAAAACTCCACCCGGATGCACTGAAAAATGTGCACACACCTAAAGAGTGACATCACAAAAAACTGCGACTGGTACATACGTCAGTGGTCCTCCGAAAAAGGTCCCGTCTCTGACCCCCCGGGGCGTTAGGCTCCTGACAGGGAAAAGAGTTAGCAACGCATATCTCCCCTATACGTGTATCCTGTGTTGTTAATAATATATTCATAATTATGCAAATGATAATGGCTGCTATATTTATGCAAAAAAGGTGGCGACCGAAATGGCAGGATATAAAATCTTTCATGTTACCCCTGTCATTGATTAATAAGGCGAGAATGCTTCCAATTGTTGAATAGCATACATTTACGTCATATATCCATAAGGCTGTCAACAGAAGTATTACAATATACTTTGTTCTTCATCTTGCAGAAGTTCCTGGAAACAGGATATGATGACCTGCGGCGGCAGCCACAGAAAAGGGCTGTGGTCAGCGCCCTAATCGCTGACTTTGGCGGCCAACATGACCACAAGGCCATTGTTAAGAAGTGGTCTGACCTCAAGAGGCGCCAAATGGGTAATGTCAGACGTCTTCGGGCTAAATATCATCCAGGTAAGTTATTGTTGACAGTTATGTTTTTTTTTAAAAAAGTGTATTTTGTGCGTGAACTCGAAAGAGAGAGGAGCCGGCCTGCAGGAGTTGGGAGGCCTCCCCCAGAGGCAATCTGCCACCTTTCTCCATGCCCCGGTTGGCAATGGCGGGTGTGAGGGGGTCCTCCCAACCCAACCTCGCATAGCACACCCACCAGTGGCGGGGCTGAGACCACCAAACTCAATTCACAGGTAGCCGAGAGCGGGATCCGAACCCCTAGCTGCAGAGGTGAATCAGTTGTCAGTGCAGTGGCAATCGCGTGGAGCCACCGCAGCTCCTTTGGTGACAGTTATGTAAGGTCATATGTAATTCATGTAAGGTCAGATGTTGTTAACCAAGATGCCATGTTGTGCTAACATATATCACCACCGGCCAAGGTATTCATAGTACTGTTGAAAAAAGACATGGGGCAGCAGACAGGAACACAGAAGTTATGTGGGAACATAATTTTCCCATTGCTTTGCATGGGACTTTAAAGAAAAACCCCGACCATGGCAAGTGGGGGTGGGTAAGGTTTAAACCACCTATCCTATGTTTGTGGCTGACATATAAGTAACCTGTGTGCCAAGTTTCATATAAATATCTTTAGCCGTTTGTACGTGATGCTGGAACATACATACATACATACATACATACATACATTTATGCACACACACACGTTGAGTTTTATATATATAGATTACCACTAAATTCCTGTGTTAGGAGTGGGGTTGTTATAGTAATCCCGTGTGCTCCATCAGGCCCTTTTTTTAACATGAGATGGTCTGAACAAAACAAAGGAGACAAAAACAGCTCATTTTAACATGGTTGCATCCCAGCTCACGCTCAGTCCCCTGTAGTGCCCACAAGACCCTTTAATATAACATTGTCCCATTGGTTAACTGTCTATATAAATCAATTTGTATTCATATACAATACAGCAGAGTACACAGAATTTGCATACGTCATTAGAAAACATTTTTATAATATATGAACATTGTGTTATTATAGAAGCTCCAATGCCAGTTATCCGCGCCAAGCGCAGAAGGCGCCAGGCCGATGAGGAGGAGGAGGAGGATGCGGCAGAGGAGGATGCGGCAGAGGAGGAGATGGATGAAGAGGAGCAGCCAGGGCCCTCCCACTCCCCAACCCCAGCTCCTGCTGAGGAGCAAGCTGAGGAGATTCCCCCCCCCACCACCCCAACTTCTCAAGCGGAAGAGCAGGAGGAAGAGAGCGGTCCTGTGAGCCTCGCTCAGGAAGGTAAATATGTGCACAATGATTAATAACATTTCAACAACAAAATGTAGATATAAAAATGGACAACATATAAAGCGCACCTGTCAGATTGTAGAACCATAATATGGTATTGATGCTAGAAGTATACAGGTAGTGCATAATTATTAGGCAAGTTGTATTTTTTGAGGATTCATTTTATTATTGAACAACAACCATGTTCTCAATGAACCCCAAAAACTCATTAATATCAAAGCTGAATTTTTTTGGAAGTAGTTTTTAGTTTGTTTTTAGTGTTAGTTATTTTCGGGGGATATCTGTGTGTGCAGGTGACTACTATTACTGTGCAGAATTATTAGGCAACTTAACCAAAAAATAAATAGATACCCTTTTCAATGATTTATTTTTAACAGTGAAACCAATATAACATCTCAACATTCACAAATACACATTTCTGACATTTAAAAACAAAACAAAAACAAATCAGTCACCAATATAGCCACCTTTATTTGCAAGGACACTCGAAAGCCTGACATCCATGGATTCTGTCAGTGTTTTGATCTGTTCACCATCAACATTGCGTGCAGCAGCAACCACAGCCTCCCAGACACTGTTCAGAGAGGTGTACTGTTTTCCCTCCTTGTAAATCCCACATTTGATGATGGACCACAGGTTCTCAATGGGGTTCAGATCAGGTGAACAAGGAGGCCATGTCATTACTTTTTTTTATTTAATACCCTTTCTTGCCAGCCACGCTGTGGAGTACTTTGACACGTGTGATGGAGCATTGTCCTGCATGAAAATCATGTTTTTCTTGAAGGATGGTGACTTTTTCCTGTACCACTGCTTGAAGAAGGTCTCTTCCATAATCTGGCAGTAGGACTGGGAGTTCAGCTTGACTCCATCCTCAATCCGAAAAGGCCCCACAAGCTCATCTTTGATGATACCACCCCAAACCAGTACTCCACCACCACCTTGCTGGCGTCTGAGTCGGACTGGAGCTCCCTGCACTTTACCAATCCAGCCACGGGCTCTTCCATCTGGCCCATCAAGACTCACTCTCATTTCAGCAGTCCATAAAACCTTAGAAAAATCTTTCTTGAGATATTTATTGGCACAGTCTTGACGTTGCAGCTTGTGTGTCTTGTTCAGTGGTCATCGTCTTTCAGCCTTTCTTACCTTGGCCATGTCTCTGGGTATTGCACACCTTGTGCTTTTGGGCACCCCAGTGATGTTGCAGCTCTGAAATATGGCCAATCTTGTGGCAAGTGGCATCTTGGCAGCTGCACGCTTAACTTTTCACAGTTCATGGGCAGTTATTTTGCACCTTTGTTTTTCCACACGCTTCTTTTGTTTGATGATCACGCTTCAGAAGCTTTGCAACTTTAAGAGTGCTGCATCCCTCTGCTAGATATCTCTCTATTTTGGACTTTTCAGAGTCTGTCAAATCCTTCTTTTGGCCCATTTTGACAAAGAAAAGGAAATTGACTAATAATTATGCACACCTGATATAGAGTTTTGATGTCATTAGACCACACACCTTCTCATTACAGAGTTGTACATTACCTAATATGCCTAATCTGTAGTAGGCTTTCGAGCCTATACAACTTGGAGTAAGACAACATGCATAAAGAGGATGATGTGGTCCAAATACTCATTTGCCTAATAATTCTGCACTCCCGGGATGTGTTAGACACATAACAAGTGTATACACATGATAATGATTGATTAATAAGCAAAAAAAAAATTTTATTTATTTGGT
Organism: Rana temporaria; assembly: GCF_905171775.1. NCBI lineage: Eukaryota > Metazoa > Chordata > Amphibia > Anura > Ranidae > Rana > Rana temporaria. Next base: position 612,519,628 of record NC_053489.1, read on the forward strand.
AACGTTATTTTAAATCCAATTTTTTTTTTTATTATATCCTAACAGTATCAGGAAAGATGAGGAGGCAGACCGCGCTGATAAAGACAACCCACCAGAGGATCCAGGCAAATCAGCGCCAGATCCGCTATCTTATTCAGCAAAATGTGCTGCTGGAGCAGCAGCAATTAAAAAATATTGAGAAGCTGGAGCGCCTTCAGAAGCTCAATCAGAGTTATATCTGAAATTATGTTTTTATTAATAAATATTATTTTTTGGAAATGTTTCATTTCTTTTTGAGATAGATTTGTAGGTTTTTCAACACATCTAACTTAACATCAAACAAATCAACATCAACACATTTAACTTCATAATAAGCAAAAACATTTTATACTATTATTTTATTTAACAGTAACCTAGGACAAACTAAAGCACACGACACAGACACGACGAACACAAAATAAACAGTTGAAAAATGAACATAACAAAAGCAACAATATATATATATATACAAAGAGAGAGAGAGGGAGAGCAAGAAAGAGAGAGAATGCAGATGAGCTCTTGCAGACAGCCCAATGGTTGCAGTATAAATGCCGCAAAACAGTGTTTAACATAAGGTTCATTGTTATAGTTACACTTGCTGTTTAGATCCGGTCTGGTAGCTTGTAGCGGAGGCTGTTGGTGGATCCGCTGTGCCAGAGAGGTCATGAAGCTTTACTCAGCATGGAGGCAGCAGCAGGAGTATTAAAATATAATATAACTAGACAATGCATTTCCTGAGGAAAATGCGAGTGGGAATGCTGAATAGCTTAATTGGTGAGCCCCTTGCCAAAGACATTCACCATAACCACTACACTATCTTTAGGACACACAGCTTCTTTCTCTATCTGCAAAGTATAGCGTATGCTGACTTCCTGGTCGCCCCTCCCCCCTCAATAGGTTTCCCCTCCTCCCCAGGTCAGTGAGGAGGAATATTGCACTGAGGTCAGGAAAGTGATTTATAGAAAGAAATAACATTACAAACGCTTTTAATTCACAGATCTAATACATGATTTAAGCCTCCAAACAAAGCTTAATAAATCCTCAAACGTACATGCAATTGATACAACGACTACACCGTTTGAAATACACGGCCCTTGTAAACGCATCGATATGAAATTTATGTAGATAAACTTAAAAATGTGGCCATGTCTGCGATTTAGAAAAGAGCGTCTTTGTGAGTTCTGCAGCAACATTTTTTAGATAATTTAACATGAGAGTCTATGAGACATAATTTCTGGCTGTTGCTCCAATAACTAAAACTAAAATACGTATCGCAGACTTGATCACATTGCCATAAACCAGACAAGCATAGCTACGTTTTGATCTAAAAATTGTGTATGAAAAGTAGATCTTGTGGGCGTGAGACCAATTTGTTTCCCCTTTTTGTAAAGATATTTTTAATTACAAAGATCTAGAATGTTAAGGTCACATGACAGACTCTAAATCCCCTCCATAGGATTACATTATAACCTATCGCATTTTTGTGAAAAATTCGCAAAACGTAAATTGCGTTTTCACCAAAAAATTGTAAACGCTAACTATCTGAAAAGTCATAGCCGGATAGCTAAATATTTTGTGACCGCTTTACAGTTTTTTCAGTGTCTGTAAGTGAAAGTATGAAGTAGCTGAAACTTTTGGCAGGGCATGTGAATTCAAAGGGGAAAAGGATGTTCTCATTGACTTCAATGTTAAAAAAAGGGTCTTAAAAGCTAAAAATTTATAAAAGTGTAAAAAGTAGGAAAAAACTTGAACAAGTCCCATCATTTGCTGAAAGAGACGAACATTTTTACAGTTGAATGGTCTCAATAGCTGAAAGTATGCCGAAGTTACGCAGAACCAAAAAACGTAAGGAATAATAAGATTACTAAATTTACGTATATCAATACTGGAAATGTTTATTAAAGCATTCACACTAATTAAGATTAATACATTTACGGGTATCCATACTGGGAATGCTTATTAAAGCATTCCCACTAAGTATCACACAGGCATGATTTACAAGCAGTAGTGGTAATAGTAATACATAGCATAAAAACACTTGGGGAATACTGTACAGCATCAGTAGTGGTCATAGTAGTCAATAGTGTACCAAAAAATTGGGACACAGGTGTCTTGACTGAGCTGTAATAGTAGTAGTAGACATTGACAATACAGTGTCAAATCACTCGGGCAAGAGGTGCCATGATGAACAGCAGTCTTAATAAGAGTATATAGGGTGTGAAATAACTGCTGACATAGGTGTATTGACTGGGCAGCAGCAGCAGAAGCAGCAGTAGTATTAACAGTAGTAGTTGATACAGAGTCATATCACATGGGCAGGAGGTGCCATCATGAACAGCAGTAGGAATAGGAGTATATAGAGTGTCAAATAACTGCTGACATAGGTGTATTGACTGGGCAGCAGCAGCAGAAGCAGCAGTAGTATTAACAGTAGAAGTTGATACAGAGTCATATCACATGGGCAGGAGGTGCCATGATGAACAGCAGTAGGAATAGGAGTATATAGAGTGTCAAATAACTGCTGACATAGGTGTCTTGACTGGGCAGCAGCAGCAGCAGAAGCAGCAGCAGTAGTATTAACAGTAGTAGTTGATACAGAGTCATATCACATGGGCAGGAGGTGCCATGATGAACAGCAGTAGGAATAGGAGTATATAGAGTGTCAAATAACTGCTGACATAGGTGTCTTGACTGGGCAGCAGCAGCAGAAGCAGCAGTAGTATTAACAGTAGTAGTTGATACAGAGTCATATCACATGGGCAGGAGGTGCCATCATGAACAGCAGTAGGAATAGGAGTATATAGAGTGTCAAATAACTGCTGACATAGGTGTCTTGACTGGGCAGCAGCAGCAGCAGAAGCAGCAGCAGTAGTATTAACAGTAGTAGTTGATACAGAGTCATATCACATGGGCAGGAGGTGCCATCATGAACAGCAGTAGGAATAGGAGTATATAGAGTGTCAAATAACTGCTGACATAGGTGTCTTGACTGGGCAGCAGCAGCAGCAGAAGCAGCAGCAGTAGTATTAACAGTAGTAGTTGATACAGAGTCATATCACATGGGCAGGAGGTGCCATGATGAACAGCAGTAGGAATAGGAGTATATAGAGTGTCAAATAACTGCTGACATAGGTGTCTTGACTGGGCAGCAGCAGCAGAAGCAGCAGTAGTATTAACAGTAGTAGTTGATACAGAGTCATATCACATGGGCAGGAGGTGCCATCATGAACAGCAGTAGGAATAGGAGTATATAGAGTGTCAAATAACTGCTGACATAGGTGTATTGACTGGGCAGCAGCAGCAGAAGCAGCAGTAGTATTAACAGTAGTAGTTGATACAGAGTCATATCACATGGGCAGGAGGTGCCATCATGAACAGCAGTAGGAATAGGAGTATATAGAGTGTCAAATAACTGCTGACATAGGTGTATTGACTGGGCAGCAGCAGCAGAAGCAGCAGTAGTATTAACAGTAGTAGTTGATACAGAGTCATATCACATGGGCAGGAGGTGCCATCATGAACAGCAGTAGGAATAGGAGTATATAGAGTGTCAAATAACTGCTGACATAGGTGTCTTGACTGGGCAGCAGCAGCAGCAGAAGCAGCAGCAGTAGTATTAACAGTAGTAGTTGATACAGAGTCATATCACATGGGCAGGAGGTGCCATCATGAACAGCAGTAGGAATAGGAGTATATAGAGTGTCAAATAACTGCTGACATAGGTGTCTTGACTGGGCAGCAGCAGCAGCAGAAGCAGCAGCAGTAGTATTAACAGTAGTAGTTGATACAGAGTCATATCACATGGGCAGGAGGTGCCATGATGAACAGCAGTAGGAATAGGAGTATATAGAGTGTCAAATAACTGCTGACATAGGTGTCTTGACTGGGCAGCAGCAGCAGAAGCAGCAGTAGTATTAACAGTAGTAGTTGATACAGAGTCATATCACATGGGCAGGAGGTGCCATCATGAACAGCAGTAGGAATAGGAGTATATAGAGTGTCAAATAACTGCTGACATAGGTGTATTGACTGGGCAGCAGCAGCAGAAGCAGCAGTAGTATTAACAGTAGTAGTTGATACAGAGTCATATCACATGGGCAGGAGGTGCCATCATGAACAGCAGTAGGAATAGGAGTATATAGAGTGTCAAATAACTGCTGACATAGGTGTATTGACTGGGCAGCAGCAGCAGAAGCAGCAGTAGTATTAACAGTAGTAGTTGATACAGAGTCATATCACATGGGCAGGAGGTGCCATCATGAACAGCAGTAGGAATAGGAGTATATAGAGTGTCAAATAACTGCTGACATAGGTGTCTTGACTGGGCAGCAGCAGCAGAAGCAGCAGTAGTATTAACAGTAGTAGTTGATACAGAGTCATATCACATGGGCAGGAGGTGCCATCATGAACAGCAGTAGGAATAGGAGTATATAGAGTGTCAAATAACTGCTGACATAGGTGTATTGACTGGGCAGCAGCAGCAGAAGCAGCAGTAGTATTAACAGTAGTAGTTGATACAGAGTCATATCACATGGGCAGGAGGTGCCATCATGAACAGCAGTAGGAATAGGAGTATATAGAGTGTCAAATAACTGCTGACATAGGTGTCTTGACTGGGCAGCAGCAGCAGCAGAAGCAGTAGTATTAACAGTAGAAGTTGATACAGAGTCATATCACATGGGCAGGAGGTGCCATGATGAACAGCAGTAGGAATAGGAGTATATAGAGTGTCAAATAACTGCTGACATAGGTGTCTTGACTGGGCAGCAGCAGCAGAAGCAGCAGTAGTATTAACAGTAGTAGTTGATACAGAGTCATATCACATGGGCAGGAGGTGCCATGATGAACAGCAGTAGGAATAGGAGTATATAGAGTGTCAAATAACTGCTGACATAGGTGTCTTGACTGGGCAGCAGCAGCAGCAGAAGCAGCAGTAGTAGTATTAACAGTAGTAGTTGATACAGAGTCATATCACATGGGCAGGAGTTGCCATGATGTACAGCAGTCTTAATAAGAGTATATAGGGTGTGAAATAACTGATGACATAATTGTCTTGACTGATCCAAAGGAGTCATGGGAGAAAATCATGTGGTCAGATGAGACTATAATATAATTTTTTGATCATAATTTCACTAACTGTGTTCGGAGGAAGAATAATGATGAGTACCATGCCAAGAACGCCATCCCTAATGTGAAGCATGGGGGTGGTAGCATCATGCTTTGGTGGTGTTTTTCTGCACATGGGACAGGGTGACTGCACTGTATTAAGGAGAGGATGACCGGGGCCATGTATTGCAAGATTTTGGGCAACAACCTCCTTCCCTGAGTTAGAGCTTTGAAGATGGGTCGAGGCTGGGTCTTCCAACATGAGAATGACCCAAAGCACACAGCCAGGATAACCAAGGATTGGCTCTGTAAGGAGCATATCAAGGTTCTGGCGTGGCCTAGCCAGTCTCCAGACCTAAACCCAATAGAGAATCTTTGGAGGGAGCTCAAACTCCGTGTTTCTCAGCGATAGCCCAGAAACATGACTGATGTAGAGAAGATCTGTGTGGAGGAGTGGGCCAAAATCCCTCCTCCAGTGTGTGCAAAGCTGGTGTAAAACTACAAGAAATTTTTGACCGCTGTAATTGCAAAGAAAGCCTACTGTACCAAATATTAACATTGATTTTCTCTGATGTTGAAATAGTTATATTCAGCACTGTAAATACATCAGGTCCGGGGCTTCATCAGGGAATGCATGGCAAGGGACCCTTCAGCGCCCTGAACCGACGACGGGTGCCAGAAAGTCACCGCCGATCCAGGACTCATTCATCTTTATGAATGTGAGTCTGTCCACGGACTCTGTGGACAGACGGGTCCTCTTGTCCGTGACCACCCCACCTGCCGCGCTGAATGTCCGCTCAGATAGTACGCTGGAGGGGGGGCAAGACAATAACTCCAGCGCATACTGAGCGAGCTCGCGGCAGGTGTCCAATCTGGCAACCCAGTACTCCATGGGGTCGTCGGTGCTCATACTGTCAGAAGCACCGACGGACGCCATGTAGTCTGCCACCATGTGGGCCAGCCGCTGGTGGTGACTGCTGCTGCTGCTGCTGGTGGTGGTACTGGGTCGCTCTGTTTGGAAGAACATCCTCATCTCTTCCATTAGGTCCCCTGCTCGGCTGCAGCTGGGTGCAGCCACCTGCTGGGTGAGATGAGGGGGGACAACTGGAGGCCGGGGAGTTGCCTGCTCCAACCGTCTGACAATGGCTGCCTGCAGTTCCTCCATCCGGTGCTGCCTCCGGCTGGCTGGGATGAACTGCTCCAGTTTCCCCTTGCACCTGGGATCCAAAAGGGTGGCCATCCAGAAATCATCCCTCGTCTTGATGGTCTTAACCCGGGGGTCCCTCCTGAGGCATCTGAGCATGTGGGCAGCCATGGGGAAGAGCACAGCCCGCTGTGACTCCTCAATGCTGGCCAGGTGAATGAGGTGCGACTCTTCTTCCCTGAGGCGCTGCTGGTCAAACTCAGACATGCCCAACCCCCGGACTATCGGTGCCCCCAACACCGGCTCTCCCTCCTGACCAGGCCCTGACTCCGGGACGACACCAGCAACCACCTCCTCCTCCTCTTCATCATCATCCTCCTCCTCCTCCTCCTCCTCCTGGTCCTGGCCCTGGTCTCGGTGGAGCATTGCTGACTCCTCCTGCTCCACCAAGGCACTCTCCCCAGCCTCGAGCAGGCGATCTAGTGTCCTCTCCAGCATGAACAGTATTGGCAGCACGCTATTGAGGCCAATTTGCTCACTGCTGACCATCTTGGTCGCCTGCTCGAAGGAGGACAACACTTGGCAGACCTGGTTTATCTGCCCCCACTGCGCACAGGCGATGAAAGGGAGTTGTGGTGAAGCCCTCTGAGTGCCTAGTTCCATCAGGTACTCCCTCACCGCCCTTTGCTGCTCCCACAACCTCTTCAGCATGTGGAGGGTGGAGTTCCACCGCGTCACACTGTCCACAATCAGCCTGTGAAGGGGCAGATTGTACTTCCGCTGCAATTTGGACAGGGACGCGGTAGCGGTTGGGGAGCGCCTGAAGTGGCTGGCAATCCTACGCGCCTTTGCCACAATGTCACTCAACCCTGGATAAGTGCGCAGGAACTTCTGCACCACCAGGTTGAGGACATGTGCCAGACAGGGCACGTGCGTCAGACTGCCAGCATGGAGGGCGGCGAGTAGGTTGCTGCCGTTATCGCAGACAACCATACCTGGCTGGAGCCTTCGGGGTGTCAGCCACTTCTGGACCTGAGCTTGAAGTGCTTTCAGCACTTCTTCTGCAGTGTGTCTCCGGTCCCCTAAACTAACAAGCTGGAGCACGGCCTGACAGCGCACGTGCCCCACACTTGAGTAGCTACGGGGGCGCTTGCTGGGAGGCTCAGCAGCTGCGGAGACAGTGGCTTGAGGGAGACCAGCAGTTCTCCCCTGGACACCCCGGGGCGGCACCACAAGATCGGTTGCCGACGATCCCTCACCGACGCCTCGGAGGGAAACCCAATGGGCCGTGAAGCTGATGTAGCGTCCCTGCCCATGCCTGCTGGTCCAGCCATCCATTGTCAGATGAACCCTGTCGCTGACAGCGTGATCCAGCGACAGGGTTACATTCTGAACAATGTGCTGGTGTAGGGCAGGGACACCAGTCCTGGCAAAGAAATGGCGGCTGGGGACACGCCATTGGGGTTGGGCCTGCTCCAACATCTGCCTGAAGGGGTTGCTGTCAACTATGTTGAAGGGCAGCAGATGTTGGGCAATAACCCTTGCCAGGAGCCCATTGAGGGAACGCACACGTCGGTCTCCAGGGGGGAAGGGAGTGGTGCGGTCAAAGGCGTCTGAAATCGACGCCTGGCGCCGGACGGCAGTGCGGGACACAGACGTGGAGGGTGCTGTGGAAGTAGAGGTCTGGCTGCCGGTACCAGTACCTCTACTAGAGGGAGCGGGGGGGCATGACCTGCTGGAAACAGATGAAGATGTGGCAGGGGCTGCTGTACCCTGCTCACTTGTGGTGGTGGCGCTGCTACCACCACCACGCTTCATCTCCTCATACAACGCCCAGTGGTTTATCCTGAGGTGCTGGTTCAGGGCTGTGGTACCCACCCGAGCCAAACACTTCCCTCTCTTCACCCTCACTTTACAAATCCGGCAGATGGCCACGGTAGGGTTGTCTGCCACCAGGGTAAAGAAATTCCAGACAGGTGACTTCAGCACCGCCCTCCTGTCAGATGGGGTGACGCTTACTTGCACCTGCTGGGATTCGGTGCGCACAGGTGGAGCTGCCTGCTGCTGCTGCTGCTGCTGCTGCTCCTCCTCCTGACACCTCCTGCTGCCATCACCAGTGGAGACCCTGACGATGGTCTCCCTGGTGGTGACCTGGCGCACCGTTTCACCAGGGTGCCTACCTTCCCCGTCGTCACTGACGTAGTGAGCCGACGCGTCAGATGGCAACCATGATGGGTCACCCTCTTCGCCCCCAGAGATGTCAGACCAAGGGCTGAGATGTGTTGGTCTGAGGGAACCACGTGACATGGAGCCTCTAGCCTGGCTCCGCTGTCCCCTCACCCACGCCTGGGTCTGACTAGGTGCTGCTGTTTCCTGCACCAAAACAGCAGCACCAGTTTGAAGGGATGTCTCTGGGATACTGCCAGCAGGTATCCCATCCTCCTCATCCATCCCTTCAAAAAGGTCCTGACCATCAGGACAGAGCTGGAGGTCTGCCTGATGCATGGCCTCCCCCAAGAGATCCCTATCACTGTCGCTGTCGAACAGTAAGATGCTGGACTCTTGGGGGCTGGGGGGGGGTAGTACAGGCAACGGTGTAATGGTGGTACTACTGTGAGTCGGGACCGACGACTCAGTGGCACTGCTGTGCCCCATGTAGTCCACCACTACTTGAGCCTGAGATGGCAATATCGGGCGGCTGCCCGATGGGAAGAACTCCCGGATCAGGCGTACTCCCCTTGCACCCGATCCTCTACCACTAGTAGGGGCACGAGAGGTACCCCGTGCTGGCAGCGATCCAGCACTGGGAGTAACTCCCCTACCCCTACTGCCACGGCCACGGATGCCGCTCATAATTGCTGATATGTGTGTGGGGGGGTTAAACTTTATTGGGGGGGAAAATGTGAACAAAATGTGTTTTTGTGTTTTTTTTACAAGACAGGCACGCAGACAAAGACGTACACAGACAGCTACTAAACTATAAGAAAAGTAGTACACCAGACAAGGACTACAAAATTAAAGAAAAAAAAAAAAAGCACTAAACAAACACTAACTTTTTTTTTTTTTTTTTTTTAAACACAAAACACAGACACTAAACACACACTAAGCTAAGCTAGATGAAATAAATGTACACTAACAGTGTGTACACTTACTACACAAAATTTAACTAAACTGAACACAAAACTTAGCTTTTATAAAAGCTCTTTAGGGAAAACTAAACAAAATTTGAACTGAGATGCCTATCAAATATCACTGAACAGTGAACCTGCAAGATCTGACAGTAACACAAGATGAACAAAACTTAGCTTTTAGAAAAGCTCTTTTATAAAGCTCAGATCAATATGTGTTCTGAAATCTCTTGCAAATATAACTGAACAGGGAGGATTGCAGGATCAAACAGTAACACAAATGAAAAAAACAGCACAAAACAGCACAAAACGTAGCTTTGAAAAAAGCTCTTGGGTCTATTGCTTTGAAAAAAGCAGTTGATATACTGGAAAAGATCCACTGGAATCACTAAATAGCAATGCTGGTGATGATCTAAATCAATCAAGAACAAAGACACAGGAAACCAGGAAACCAGGAACACAGAAACAGCCTCCACACTCTATAGCAAGCTTCTGAATCTGCAATGAAATGGTGCTGGGAGTGAGCTTATATAATGTCCATGCAGGCAGGTTCCTATTGGTTGCTAACCTGTGACGAGTGTGGAAGGAGAACTCTGATTGGCTCTGATGCAAAAGGGCGGAGCAAATAATCGCGCAATATTCCTATTGCCGAATATTCGCATTGCGATTATTCGGCAATATAAAATGATCGCTTCAGCTACTCGGCCCAATGGCTCTAATCATACCAGCAATGCTTTCAGACGTCTATGGAGATCACTAGGATGTGATCTGTTTTAAAAATGAAACTGTAAAAATCGCTCTGATGCGGACGATCGGGGCGAGGAAAATAATCGCGCGATATTGCGTTTGCCGAATAATCGCATTGCGATCTTTCTGGAAAATTCAATGAACGCTTCAGCTACTCGGCCCAGGGTCTCTAATGATACCAGCAATGCTTTTAGACGTCGATGGAGATATCTAGGATGTGATCTGATTCAAAAAAAAAATTGTAAAAAATCGAATATTCGGAATTGCGAATATTCACCGCGAATTTCGAAATATAGCGCGATTTCTCGAATATGCTATATTCGAGTCGAATATTCGCAATGCGAATATTCGTGAGCAACACTACTTACCACTGACCGCCCTGTCCAGCCAGGCATAGACATTGCCTTCCACATGGCGGTAGAGAGCCGGAATCGCCTTCCGTGAGAAAATATGGCGTTTTGGAACTTGCGACTGAGGTACCGCACATTCCACAAACTAACAGAAGGGGGCAGAATCTACCAACTGAAAAGGCAGCAGTTGAAGTGCTAGCAATTCAACCACTGAGCATGTGGATGGCTGGGAGAGAACTTCTTTTGGCGCTGCAGCAGCTGGGGCAGGGAAATTTGCCTGGTACAATCTGCCATCGGTGTACCGATAGTAGATTGCCTGCACGTACTAGGCTGTGACACACCTAATTCTACACCTTCAGTCCTTTCAGTGCAGGCTTCAGAGAGGACTAAGGGTATAGTGGGGTTGGAGATCCCAGCTGATGAGGGGCAAGGGGAGGTCCGATTTGTTCTTTGGTGTGGGTCTTTGAGGTACGCTTGCCAACGAACTGCATGGCAGGTCGACATATGTCTGGTCAAGCATGTGGTGCCCAAGCGGGTGATGTTTTGGCCACGCGAGATACGCTTGAGACATATGTTGCAAATAGCAGCGGTGCGATCTGATGCACTCATCTCAAAAAAGGCCCACACCAAAGAACTTTTGGAATAACGCTGAGACACAGCAGCGCCCTGCACATGCGTAGCTCTGCGTTGTGATGCAGTCGGTGTGCTGCCCTTAAGCTGGCCCCTGGAGGGCATCCTGCCTCGTTGGAGATGTGCCTTTGCCTTCTCCTCCTCTCTCCTATCAGGCGCCCACGTAGAGTCAGTGACCTCATCATCCCCTCCCTCCTGATCACTGTAGAAAACCTGGCAGTATGCTGCAGCTGGGGGAACATGACTGCCAGATTGCTGTCCTTCTTGGGCACCCCCTCTCTCTGGGCTCACGTTACTGCCTTCCTCTATCTGTGTACCATCATCGGAGCCTTCAAAACGCTGCGCATCCTCATGCAGCATGTACCCAACACTGTGGTCAAACAGTTCGGGGGACTCCTCAGGAGGACATGGTGGGGCTAGGTAAAAAAAAATTGCAAGGTGAAAAGACATGAGGGTTTACAACCCCTTTAATTTACAACCCCTTTAACAAGCTGAAGTTTGAAGCTGATTGGTTACTATGCACATGATTCTGGGGTTGGGGTTGGGGTTAGGGGCTAGGGTTAGGGTTAGGGTTGGGGTTGGTGTTAGGGTTAGGGTTTCCCATCGAAGAATATGGCTTGGACTCAGGGATTGGAACAGGGACCTCCCCCAGAGGTCAAAGGTCAGAAGGCGGGTTCCCAGAGGTCAAAGGTCACAGGGCGTGGCTGACCCACCCCCACCAAAGTGTACCGCCTACCCCAACGAAGTCGGGGAAAGAACAAGTCGGGGAATGAATAGGTCGCTCCACTAATACTTAAAGTGGTTGTAAACCCACTTTTTCACTTTTACCTACAGGTAAGCCTATAATAAGGCTTACCTGTAGGTATAACGAATATCTCCTAAACCTGTACGATTTAGGAGATATTCCCCTCGCAATGCGGGCGGCGCATGCGCAGGGGGGAATCCACGGCGAAAGGACCGGCATCCGCCGGACCCTGCCGATTTTAAATCTCCCGCGCTCACGCGCGGGAGTGACGTCATCGCCGCTCCAGCCAATCACAGCGCTGGAGCGGGGATACCCGGAAGACACGCCGGAGCAAGATGACATCTCGCTCGGCGTGAACCAGGTAAGTGTAATTCACCTCGTTCCCGAGGTAAGTATTTCATAATAAGCTAGTATGCGGTGCATACTAGCTGATTATGCCTTTTGCCTTGCAGGTTTAAAAAAAAAAAAAAAAAGTTTATGCGGTTTACAGACGCTTTAATAGAGCATTTTATTTTTTTGCAAGCACGTGTTTACCAGATTCTGAATGCTCCAGTTTTAGCAAAATCTCCCCCAATAGGTCCAAATGTCAGATGATGTCACAACCTGTCCCTTGTCCACCGACAGCTGTTCAGTTTGGCCTTACAGCAGAACATCGCCATTAGGCCCAGCGTCCACTGTGAATTATAATCCTAAACCCTTACAGACAATCTCGGAATTTCTGTGTTATCATTTTCGTCATATTATCATATAATTGTGCCCATGTCCCCCACCACTCCCCTTATATGGTCCCTGCTGCTCCAAGCGCTGCTAAATTAGTGTAACTCTCATGCCGGTGGGGAAAAAACTGATGGGGCCCACACACGATGAAAACGGTCCATCAGACTCTTTCATCAGACGAACCGATTGTGTGTACGACATCACAGTACTATACTGTATATATAGACTATAGAGTATAGTTATTTCTCATTAGCGGATATAAAACAGGACTTTACTGACATCTAGTGGTCAACTTACATAAATACAGGTAGACACATTTATAAATGATGCGTCTGCGTACAGAGCAGCTCACATCTGTCTCTTGTCCCTGAGGGAGGTGCGCATGTTGCAGTAGTTACAGTAGGGCTCAATAGAGGCCCCACAATTGAGTGTAGCTACACGAAAAACAGAAATTTCCTGCAGCAGTCTGTCAATGAATCTTGAGAAAAATAGATCTATTCTGCTTTCTCTCCAGTCCCATGTCACCTTTTGTGAGTTGGTGTCAAAAACTGAAGTGCATATTCCAGATGAGGTCTTATTAAAGTGGTAATAAACTCCAATGCATAATTTTTACCTATAGGTGAGTCTATAATAAGGCTTACCTATAGGTACTGTAAATATCTCCTAAATGCTCTAAAGCAGGGATAAGCAATTAGCGGACCTCCAGATGTTGCCAAACTACAAGTCCCATGAGGCATAGCGAGACTCTGACAGCATCAAGCATGACTCCCAGAGGCAGAGGCATGATGGGACTTGTAGTTTGGCAACAGCTGGAGGTCCGCTAATTGCTTATCCCTGCTCTAAAGAAACGACCACCCAGGCCAGGTCTGTGCCATAAATGACGGCTCCTGTGCATATGCGTGGAAGTGATGTAATCGCGGCTCCGGCCACTCACACAACCGGAGTCTGCGAACCCAGAAGGAAGACCGGGTAAAGATGAAAGCGCCTTCAGCTCTGACAGCGTGCTGCTGGAAGGCTTCACATGTTTCACATAATGTGCTAGTATACGATGCCAAAGCCTTGCAGGTTGCAGAAAAAAAAAGAAAAAACAGCTCTTTACTACCGCTTTAATGATTTGTACAGGAGAAAAAATATGTCTCTTTCTCTCTGGAGTTTATATCTCTCTAGTTACAAGATTTTTTTTTCTTGCTCTAGAAACTGCAGATTGGCATAGTGGGGTGCAATTAAATCCCAAATCTGGACAGTGCCCCCCATTCTTCCCATTGCAAGAGTTAATTGCTTATAAAGTCTAGAAAATGACGGATAAGGTGTAATAATTTGTTTATTCCTTGCTCCAGTGGGGTCCTTATAGGTGTGACTGCTTCCCCCCAGCCTACTCTAAGGCACTCCGTCCTGCAGTCATACACATAACTCCACACATACAATACAGGACTGATAGTCTTTCATTGTATGTTATGGAGCAGAGGGACTGTCCTCAGCCTAGAGCAGGGGTCTCCAAACTTTTCAAACAAAGGGCCACTTTATTGCCCTTCAGACTTTAGGAGGGCCGGATTGGGGCCAGCAAGGGAAGAAAATGTCACGGGCCCGGAATCAGAGATAACAAATATGGCCTCAGGGTTGGTGGTCAATAGGAAGAGGAGTATTCCCCCTATTAGTAGGAGGAGTAGTATCCCATCATTGGTATCAGTGGATAATATAGTGCCCCATTGTTGGTGTCAATGGGAGGAATGGTGCCTCATGTCAGTGGGAGGAATTGTGCCCCAAGGGCCGGATAAAGGCTAGCAAATGGCCACATCTGTCCCTCGGGCCGCAGTTTGGAGACCCCTGGCCTAGAGCATCAGGAGTACGCTGAACATGGTAAGCATTAAAGCAGAAAAAACATTAAAAAAAGAACATCAATTTTTTTTGGGTACAACGTCGCATGACTGCACAATTGTCAGTTAAAGTAGCACACTGCCGTATCGCAAAAAATGGCCTGGTCATTAAAGCGGTTGTATAGGCAAAAAAATATATATTTTTTCCTGGCACCTGTAAGGGAAAAAGAATAATGAGCTAGTATGCACCGCATACTAGCTCATTATGAAATGCTTACCTTGGAACGAGGCGTCGTTACCGCTGCCGGTCCACGCCGAGGGAGATAACATTTCCCCTTGGCGTCTCTTCCGGGTATCGCAGCTCCAGCGCTGTGAGTGGCTGGAGCCGCGATGTCGTCACTCCCGCACATGCGCGCGGGAGACTTCTGTCCGGCAAGGTCCGGCGGCAGCCGGGCCTTAAGCTGAACATCCCCTGTGCGCATGCTATAAGCCTATAATAAGCCTATAAGCCTATAATAAGGTTTACCTGTAGGTAAAAGTAAAAAAAAAACCTATACAACCACTTTAAGGGGGTAAATCCTTCCAGGGCTGAAGCGGTTAATGGGAAAAAATAGCATAAAAATAATAATAATAATATAGCGTGTACAATTCTGTCACAAGTCATATTGTAATTGAATCTTATTAAAAATGACCTTTCATTTTCAATCTGCAGTGCTGTAGTTCTATATAAAATGCAATATGGTTACCTGGAAGTGTCATGTTCAGAAAGCCCCCCAAGAAATATAATTTCCTGCTTGTGTGATTGGCTCACTCATTTTCCCAGAAGTCTACACTAAGTTACAAGTCAGATTTTAGGCATCCCTTGCCGCTTTCCTCATTAGCGCCCTCTAGGTGCAGCAGCTGACTGATAATTACAAAACCACTCCCACTTCACTTTGCAAATGGACACAGACAAACAAACAGCTATTTCTTCCGAATAACAAAAGGTAGGACTCTGCAACGGAGTTTATTAAAATCCCAGCAATTTACATAGATCACCAAAAGGGGAATATTTTTTCTCAACAAAAGTGGCGTTAACTAGCAAGACCTAACTAAACAGTAAGGAAAACTTAGAAAAAGATAATAAAACAAATGTGAAAAATATAAACTTACCCTAACTGAAACATGGATGGTGTCAGTGAGTAGAGCAGTGGATGGTCAGTAGTTTTCCATTTTTTTTTTTTTTTTATAATTATTATTATTATTATTATTATTATTATTATTATTATTATTATATATTATTATTTATTATTATTATTTTTTACACTTTTATAAACATTTTCCTGATTACTAATGTTTTTATTGTGTGTAAATATATATATATATATATATATATATATATATATATATATATATATATATATATATATATAAAAATAAAAAAAACTAACCTTTACAACCTGTAAGGCATTAGTATACAGATTACAGCACTTTTATTTATTATTGTTTACAATTTTCTTTTTTTTTTATTGTTTACAATGTTTTTAGGAGCGCTGTTGAAGGGCTTTGGTGAAATATTGGGGGTCTAAACAGACCCCTGATGTCTCACTTTTGAGACAGAGAAAGGGAATGAGCATGGATTCATCAGTCCCTTTCTTTGTAGCCTCAGCTGCACTGGGACAGTGAATAAATGGGAAATGCTTGGTGCTGAGTGGTTTCCCGTTCATTCACAAACCGATGCATAGTAAACATAGTTTACTATGCTTCAGTTGTGAATAAACACAGTGAGTGATTGGTACAGATCTGTTAAGAAAGGAAGGGGCCGTTAAATTGTATATTTACCAACCCCTTTCCTGCACTTTATCCTGAAAGTATCTCCTGCAGCAGCCGATAGGAGAGGAGGGAAAACCAGAAGCATTACAGGTGGGATGGACAGGGACCAGGGGAGCACACACAGGGGCCCGAGCTAGCATTTACTAACCCAATCAGCTGTATTTCCCCACAGCAGCTGAATGCCAGCGGGAGGGGGAGGAGGGGAATGAATTGGTAGGCCCATCATTAAAGCCTCTTCCTCTACCCCCATGAACTTTTTGAGCATTTAACCTTTGCAATCCAGGTGTGTGGGGGAGGAGAATCCCACTGCAAGGGCTTTTTTATTCCTTTCAGAGTTGGGCTTCTATGATATACCTGAACTCACAGATTCTTCTAAATTTTTGAAAAACTGCTTCCTGCTAGAGCCAAATATTTCACATTTTGACTCATCAGCCCAGAGATACCTTTTTCAACCAGAGTGCTCAGCCACCTTCCATTTTCTTCACCTTCTGGTGACGGAGGGTAAAACAAATGTTAATGCTTGAGCACGATTTTGCAACTTTGACATGTGTCAGTAAAACTGTACATATCATTGCAACTACTTTGTGCATCCGGGTGGATTATACCACATTTTTTTCAGGACAAATTGGGATTTCCTTTGGTGGTAAATGGTAATGGAGATCTCCTGATTTTTTTATTATCAAAGGAAAACTGGGCCAAAATCATTATTTTTTTGCGTGTGTTATATTTCTTGCTACTACCATAACCTACCACCAAAAAAAAAACACAAAATAAATTCTCCTTCTTCTGATGATCGCAGTGTTATTTGCACCCATAGTAGGGCCCAGAAAAAATAGTGCCCATTTTGTTTTTATTTTTTATCCTATCTAACACACACTGACACTGATAGTAATTAATTTTTTTTTTTTTTTTTTATACTGCCCATGACCTTTGACCCAACCACCAACCCTGGCACTGACCTAGATTAAACCTTGATCTAGTTATTTTTTGTTTATTTTTTATTTCATATATTTATTTATTTATGTTTATTTACATCTTTCTTCTTGCAAGGAAGGAAAGATACAATGGCCTAGATTCACGTACGGCCGATCTACGTTGCGCGGGCGTAGCGTACCGTATTTACGCTACGCCGCCGCAACTTAGAGAGGCAAGTGCTGTATTCACAAAGCACTTGCCTCCTAAGTTACGGCGGCGTAGCGTAAATGGGCCGGCGTAAGCGCGCGTAATTCAAAGTAGGCTGTAGGGGGCGTGTTGTATTTAAATGAGGCTTGACCCCATGTAGATGGATGGCAGAACGAACGGCGCATGCGCGCGCATGCTCAGTATCACGTCGTATTTACGCCCAAAGATACGTCGGCTCAATGCCTGTGACGTGAACGTAATTTACGCACAGCCCTATTCGCGTGCGACTTACACAAACGACCTAAAAAGATACGCTTGTTCCGACGTCCATACTTTGCATGGGATGCGCCACCTAGAGACCAGCTTTATCTTTACGCCGACGTATCTCTAACGTAAACGGCGTAACCAATTGCGACGGGCGCACGTACGTTCGTGAATCGGCGTATCTAGTCATTTGCATATTCTACGCCGAACTCAACGGAAGCGCCACCTAGTGGTCAGCGTAAATATGCACCCTAAGATACGACGGCGTAGGAGACATACGCCGCTCGTATCTTAGCCTAATTTAAGCATATCTGGTTTCCAGAATACGCTTTAATTTACGACGGCGTAGATTCAGAGAGAATCTGTCTACCTAGATTGATTTATTCAGACAGAAAGTGGGGCCACATTTATTAGTCTATTTATATATTCACAACAATACAAACTTCCGAAGTATTCATTTGACAACATGAAAGTCTGTGTGAAGTTTATGTAATTGGGCACTAGATGGCGATGTTGAGATGTTGAGTTTTCTAATAAGGAAAGTGAATTTGGTTATTTAGCAATAAAGTTTCAGATTTCTTTATTTTATTTTTCACAATCAAAGTTTATTGAAGATTTATGAAAAATTACAAAAGTGACATCATAGCGTACATCAGATACAGGTTGAGTATTTATGTCAGTTTACAGAAATGTAAAAAACAAATGAAGATGTAAACATTTAAAATAATAAATTGGGGGAAAGCATAATGAGGGTTATTGACGAAAGGCAAATACATTTTGCGCTACAAGTGCAAAGTGCACTTGAAATTGCACTGAAAGTGCACTTGGAAGTGCAGTCACTGTAGATCTGAGGGGGACATGCAAGGAAAATAAAAAACAGCATTTTTGCTTGCACATGATTGGATGATAAAATCAACAGAGCTTCCCCTCATTTCAAATCTACCCCTGAGTGCAATTTGAAGTGCACTTTTCACTTGTAGTTTGCACCTGTAGTGCAAAGTGGATTTACCTTTCGTAAATAACCCCCATTGTGTCTTGCTCTATATAAAGAGTACAACAAAGATATAAAAGATATTGCAAATTGTATTGAACAGGGTAATAAAGTAGGTAGTAGTTTTTGTGGATAGGGAAATGATAATAATCATAAAATATAAATAATAATTTAAAATAACTGAACAGTAAAGATATGGCCTAATAGTGTAGATCAGGGATATGCAATTAGCGGCCCTCCAACTGTTGCAAAACTACTAATCCCATCATGCCTCTGGGTGTCATACTTGTGGCTGTCAGAGACTTGCTATGCCTCATGGGACTTGTAGTTCTGCAACAGCTGGAGGTCCACTAATTGCATATCCCTGGTGTAGATTATGGCATTTTATACTTGTGCCAACACAATAAACATTGAGACCCATAAACATAAGACCATTATTGCCTGCTGGGTTGTGTCACATTGGGAAAGGCACCACCAGCCCACTGATAGTAGGGGAAACAGCAGCTGCCCAGTTACCATAATGATGTGTGATGGGTAAAGATGCCACCTTTCTTTAAAAAAAAATATACCAGCCCAAAGTGGGCGTGGCTTGCTTATAGGGGTGTTTTTTTGTGTGGTTTGTTAAGTAAAATTATTATAAATGATTTTTGTCCATTTAAGCTGAACTTTAATATTTTAATATTGTATAAACATAAGAAGCATTCTTACTTCTTGGCATTTTGTGTATTTCTTCCAGATCTGTGCAGTAATCCAGTGTCAAGTTTTCCTCCTTGTCCAGGGTGACTGGTCTTGTCTCCGCCCCCTTCTGTAGCTTTCTGCAGGCAGCCTGTAGTGGGTGGGGCTTGCTGGGCCATGTGAAGCACAATCATGATGTCACCTCTACTTTAACAAGGTGATAATTGGTTTTTGCAAAGTCATTTAGTGAACACAAAGTAGACTTATATCTTTTGTGGTTATTGAAAAATATATTAAAAATAAATGTTTTTGTGCCTAGAGTTCAGCTTTACAGTAAAGGGGTTGTAAAGGTTTTTTTTTTTTTTAATACAAATAAAAAACATGTTATACTTACCTGCTCTGTACAGGGGTTTTGCACAGAGCAGCCCCGATCCCCCTCTTCTGGGGTGTCCCGCCGGCGCTCCTGGCTCCTCCCCTTCATTGGGTGCCCCCACGGAAAGCTTCTATTGCGTCCATTTATGCCCCCTGCTACTGTCTCACTGGATTTGACTGACAGTAGCGGGAGACAATGGCTCCTGCTGCTATTAATCTGTCCAATGAAGAGAGAGACAGCGGCTGGAGCCGCTGCACTTGTGCACATCACTGGATCGGATCAGATTCCGGTAAGAAAAGGGGGGGGGTGTTCTCGGGGGAGATGCAGCACTGCAGGTTTTTGATCCTAATGCATAGAATGCATTAAGGTGAAAAATATTGAGACTTTACAATCACTTTAAGCTGTAAAGGGGGGATTGGCACTGAGTGAGCTTTCTTTCCATGACTGTCACACACACAGCTTGGAGACCTATCATAAGTCTGAATATCAGCAGATCACAATTCTGCTAAATATTATTAGTCTGTTAAAGCGGAACTAATCCCTTCTATCCTTTTAAGCCAAGGAAGCTGCCATTTTGGATTTTTTTTGATCTGCAACTGCCATGGTGCTGCACATGTGATCAGTTATAACACCAGCCATTGGATAGTTTGACAGTTTGGGCGAAAGCACAAGCAAATGTGACAGTTAGCAATCCTGGCATGCTGGGAATGTAGCTCATTTTTGAAACCATTAAATTGAGGGGTTTAATTCCACTTTAAAATTTGTGACATTGCGCTGTCAGTCCCCACCCACTTTCTCACTTTTCCTTTTTTCCTTTTCTACTTCTATTCTTTTCTCTTCTACTTTTTCTCCTAGACTGTGCTTTTTCTATTCTGGTCTCTCTCTTTTATAAATACAATCCATATTCAATGTTCATATACAGCACAGTATATTCACTGGCCAAATATCTTGAACTATAAACTGTATAAGCAAACTGCTTATTGTGACATCACCATGCCATTTCTCCACCTTTCCAATCAGAGAATACTTTACATTTATTCAGAAAATACAAAGTAATCTCTGAATGGCGCCTATGCCGAGCAGCTGTATGACATATCCATACCTGAAATTCTTCTTTAAGGTACACTTGGCCTTTAAAAGTCAACCACTGAATACAGGTGTTAGCAGTGGCGGCTGGTGCTTCATTTTTTTGGGGGGGGGGGGGCGGCAAGCAAACCAAACACACCCCCCGCCCGCTCGCTCTTGCTCTGTGCCCTGAGCCCAACCTTTTTGAAGCCAATTAGAGCATCAAGCTCTAGACATGTGCTTCACAAAAAAGGAAACCCTGTAGAAATCCATGCGTCCGGTGCCCCGCATGGAGATTAGGGGCTGGTGCATGGAGATTAGGGGAGTGGCACCCCTGCGCCCATTATGCCGCTGGGTGTTAGTGTTTCTTTATTAGTGGGGGGTGAAACATGGAAAGGTTGAACTTGCATTGTACTCAATAGCTAGTTAGCATTTTAAAAGACCCACCCTTGCATCATCGGTGGTCACGGCATATTAAAGCCTTCCAAAATAATCCCAAAACATTGGTGGCCACTGGCATTGACACAATCCCCCCCCCCCCCCAGCACCTCCCCCCCAAAAAACAATCTCACTATGATTGGTAACCAGTGGCACTTTAAAACCCCCAAAACAATCCCAGAAGTTTAGTGGTTAGTGGCATTTTAGCCCCCTCCCCCCCCCATTTTGTATCACAGGCTTCCCATAGAATAGATGTATTACCTAAATCCTCCATTCTCTTGTGAGAGGAAGGGGAGGGTACACTAATGTAAGCAGTACTACACTGTTTACATTGGTGATCACTGTGATTGGTCATCGCACCTCTATCCCATGGCACAGAGCCATCCCAATTGTCTCTGTGCCTTTAGTCAATGTTCTCCATTGTCTAATGATAGTGGGAGCAGGCGCTATGTGTGCGTGCAAACAAAAGAAAAAGAAGGATTGTACAGGTACATCCACCCACCCTAAGAAAGAGGTTCAACTGCTTTTCAAACCCCAGATTAGCACCCCCTTTACATTTCTCTTTGGACCAACCCCCGTTAAACTTTAATTCAGACCTCAGATCAGCATCAGATTTTATGTGAAGACAGATTTCCCCACTCTCCTGTATGGGCACCGTGCTGGTCAAAGGCTTGATACCGGCGCTGGGTATTGGAGAAAGCATTCAGCACCTGATACCAGAACATGGGGTGGGTCTGTAATGCAAACTAAAGCATGGAGACATGGATGGATGGATGGGTGAGTTGGCTTTGAATATTAAAACTTAATTTAATAGCGTTTTTAGTTTTTGGTGCTCAGTTACAGTTGAGCTGCACTTTAAGTGCCCATGAAGGGATGAATGCACTGAAGTTGGTGGTCAGTAAGGGGGGGGGGGGTATTGGTGTCAGTCAAGTGTGGTGGAGGGGGAGGCATTTGAGGTCAGTGGAATGTGAAGGGACAACATTGATGCTCAGAGAGGGTCGTAGGTGCTAGGAAGTTGGTGGACGGAACAGTAAAGCTTAGCAGGGAGGACAATACTGCCCAGTGGGTAGAAACAATAATGCTCTGTGGAGGGGACAAAGGTTTCCAGTGGGGGGCGGGTGAGGGGAACAACAATGCCCAGAGTGGCTTGAGGGAACACTAGTCCCCAGTTGAGGTAAGAAGAACAGTGTTGCCCAGCAAAGGGTGGGGGTGGGGGACTATAGTGCTCGACGAAGGGTGGAGGAAACAAAATGCCTTAGGCCCCGTACACACGACCAAACATGTATGCTGAAACTGGTCCGCGGGCCAGTTTCAGCATACATGTTCGGTCGTGTGTAGGCGCGAGCGGGCCGAATTCCAGCAAACATTTGCCCGCCGGGCCTTTTCCCAGCAGACAAATATTCCTGGATGTGTTTTAAAACCGTCCGCTGGAATCCTGCCCGCTCGGACATGTACGGTCGTCAGTACAGACCTACCGTACATGTCCGAGCGCCCGCCGTCCCTCGCATGCGTCAAATGACTTTGACGCATGCGTGGAAGCCTTTAAATGGCAGGCCCGCCCACGTCGCCGCGTCATCGCCGCGTCATCGTCGCGGCGACGACGCGGACACGCCCCGCGTATTGTTTACGCGCGGACTTCTGTACGATGGTTAGTACAACCATCGTACAGAAGACCTCTGGCAGGCATGTACGGTGAAAACGGTCCGATGGACCGGTTTCATCGTACATGTTTGCTTGTGTGTACCGGGCCTTAGGCTGGCTGTACATGTTCAATTCTCTTTTCCTTTAGATTTACCTTAAATGATGTAGTACAGGGACCTGCCTGATTGGATACAATTGAAAGTTGTTTAGTTTTGACCTCATATTATATGTTTTTTTGGTAAATCTAAAGGAAAATTGTACAAGAAAATTGAGCATGTATGGCCTTAGTTGCCAGTAGAAGGTGGGCGAGAACAATAGTGCTTACAAAAGTACCTGTGAGCGACGGGAAGGAACATAAGTGCCTTGTAAGGGGTGAAAATAAATAATGGTGTGAGTGAAAACTATTGAACCAGCCAATGCTGCCCGATATTCGGCCCCTGTATGTACTAGGCTTTAAGCCCGGACTATCAAACAAATTTGACCACATCTTTTCAAATGTATTTGGGCTTCCTCTATGCTGATATATACAGTATACCGTTCTAACTGTAAGTTTTTCCCAACATTCTCAATCCATTTGGTTAATGTGGGCAGGTTCTCTGATTGGTTTACAATACTTTAAGCCTGGGTTTACACTTGTGTTTTGCTGCATGTGATTCGCCCAGGAATCACACCACATTCCTGCGCACATCACATGTGATGTCTGTGCGGTGCAATTTGAGCCAGGCACACTCCTAAACCTTGTGGACAACCTTCCCAGAAGAGTTGAAGCTGTTAAGCCCTGTACACACGGCCAGGAATCCCGTCAGGAAAAAAAACGTCGGTTTTCCTGACGGATTACTGGCAAGCTTTTGCAAAGCTGTGCATACAGACGGCCATTCAAAAGAACCGCCGTTCTTTAGAATGGCAAGAACGCGGTGACGTCATCAACTACGATGAGCCGGCACTCGTCACATTCGATGCCGTCGTCGCCATCTTGCTACACCCCACACTAAACTTGTATGCTATCGCGCATGCGTCAAACTCTTTTTGAGCATGCGCGGGTTTACCTGGGACAGGTTAGCATACAGGCGACCGGTTTTCTCGGCAGGAAACACTCTGCCGGGAAACCCGACGAGAAACTAGAGAGCCGGGTTCTCTATTTTCCTGTCGGGATTCTCGGCTGTTTTCCTGGCGGGAAAACTGCTAGGGAGCATACACACGGCCGGGATTCCTGGCCAAATGCTCTCCTGGCAGTTTTCCTGCCGGGAAAACCGGTCGTGTGTACGAGGCTTTATATCTGCGAAGGGTGTGCCAACTCAATATTGAACCCTACAGACTAAAACCGGGATACCATTAAAGTTCATGTGCGTGTAAAGGCAGGCGTTCCAATACTTTTGGTAATATAGTGTTCGTTTGTCTATATAGCTGCCTTTACCTCTGTTTATATACTTATGCAGCGTTCCCCACGGTTGGAATTCCCGACAACAAATGTTCGATGGGAGCTTGTTGTCGGAAAATCCGACCGTGTGTAGGCTCCATCGAACATTTGCTGTGGGAATTTCCGACAACAAAAATTTGAGAGCTGGTTCTCAATTTTTCCGACAACAAAAGTTCATGTGTACACAATTCAATGCACAAAAATTCTACGCATGCTCGGAATCCTTGAACTTCATTTTTCTTGGCTCGTCGTAGTGTTGTACGTCACTGCGTTCTTGACGTTCGGAATTTCCGACAACATTTGTGTGACCGTGTGTATGCAAGACAAGTTTGAGCCAACATTCCACCGGAAAAAAATCCACGGTTTTGTTGTCGGAACGTCCGATCGTGTGGACGCGGCATAAGTCTTCCTTCCTCAACAGAGCAATCTATGGGTCATACCGCCACATGGATTTAATTTGAAACTTGGATTGGCAATTACCAATTCCCTAATCGCACGGGCCGCCCACACCATTTACTACTGATGCCTCCCTGATGGCAGCCCGGCTCCATGTGACAGCCAATAGTCTTCTAGCACCATCTGTCTTGCCAGTTGCTGGTTTCCAAAGGATGTCTTACATCGCATTCGGAAGGATCCAAACATTTGGGAATTTTTCTTGTTTTAAACACGTTAAAGAGAACACTTAATTTTCTTGTTAAGAAAAAAAAGAAATTAAAAACACATCAAGTATTAATTTCCAGGCCCTCAGGCGAGGAAGGAAATTCCTGAGCGTTCGCCAAAACAATCAAGGCTGGAGATATTCTTTGAATATTGTGGTTCAGGCAAGACTTGCGTTGTTCAGCCTTAGTCAGCAGCGGAGTGGAAATGGAGCTGCTTCTGCTGTTTTTCTTTTGGTGGAGGTGGAAAGGTCACGACTGCCAGCATGGAGTTTTTCACTAAAGCAAGCGCCACGCCATCCAGATGTAGCCAATCCCAAAACCACGGCGCAGGGAAGGGAGATCTTCTAATCAACAACTCCTTCAATTATGTTCATGATAAACAATAATTGTACAAATCAGAGCATCGCTGCTTCCCTTCAGAGATGGTGAGATTGGTAATAACAGTCTTTGGTATGATGATGTCATAGAATATGCCTAAACCGGCCCTAAAAGGCCCCACACGTGAGCTTCAAAGGCATTCCTACACCTGCGCATAATTCGCATGGAAAATGGCTTCTTTTCTAACAATTTACCTATGCAATAAACACGCACCGTATTTTGCATTATTTCCAGACAGAGTAAAATTGATGGTATTTTTAGACCTCTAGGCTCCTTAGGTATGGAAATGAAATCTACCAGGGCATGTTTTTTATTATTTTCTGAAGTGGTTAGTTTGACCTGGTTGGAACTTTTGAAAAGTCTGCTATTTAAGGAGTCGTACGGCTTAACCACTTAAGCCCCGGACCATTTCGCTGGCCAAAGACCAGAGCACGTTTTGCGATTCGGCACTGTGTCGTTTTAACTGACAATTGCGCGGTCGTGCGACGTGGCTCCCAAACAAAATTGATTTCTTTTTTTCCCCACAAATAGAGCTTTCTTTTAGTGGCATTTGATCACCTCTTCTTTTTTTTTTTTTTTTTTTGCGCTATAAACAAAAATAGAGCGTACATTTTGAAAAAAAATGCAATATTTTTAACTTTTTGCTATAATAAATATCCCCCAAAAATCTATATATATATATATAAAAAAAAAAATTCCACAGTTTAGGCTGATTCGTGTTCTTATACATATTTTTGGTAAGTGTATATTGATTGGTTTGCGCAAAAGTTAATGGCCCGGATTCACAAAGCACTTACGCCGACGTATCTCGAGATACGCCGCGTAAGTGTTAATATGCGCCGTCGTATCTATGCGCCGTGCCCACAAACTGAGATACGCCTAAAAATAGGCTTCATCCGACCGACATAACTTTCCTACGCCGGCGTATCGTGGGCGCATATTTACGATGGGCGCATTTGCCGCTCCCATTGATTTTCTATGCACATATGCAAATGAGGGAGATACGCCGATTTACGAACGTACTTGCGCCCGGCGCATAATATACGCGGTTTGCGTAAGTCGTACGTCCGGCGTAAAGTTATTCCCCATATATGAGGCGCAACCCATGCAAAGGTATGGACCAGGGAACACAAGCCGTTGTATTTTCCGTAGTTTACGTTGTACGTGAATATGGCTGGGCGTAGGTTACGTTCACGCCGTAGGCAGTGATCCGTCGTATGTTAGGCATTTGTTCCAACGTGATTCTGAGCATCGTCCACGGGATGCATCCACGGGACGGCGCATGCGCCGTTCGTTATTCGTACCTGTCTGGCGCTCGGCCCATCATTTGCATGGCTCACGCCCACTTCCACTTATGACGACTTACGCCGAGGAAACCCAGTGCAGATTTGGCAGCACTGGCTTTGTGAATTCGAGGCTTGCCTTTCTGTGCTACGTCAGCGTAGCATATATGAGATACGCTACGGCGGCATAAATATGCGCCAATGTATGTGAATCCGGGCCATAGACTCTACAAAATAGGGGATAGTTTTATGGCATTTTTATTATAATTTTTTTTTTATTAGTAATGGCGGCGATCTGCGATTTTTTTATCATGACTGCGACTTTATGGCGGACACATCGGAAACTTTTGACACATTTTTGGAACCATTGTCATTTTTACAGCGATCAATGCTATAAAAATGCACTGATTACTGTGAAAATGACACTGGCAGTGAAGGAGTTAACCACTAGGGGTTAAGTGTGTCCTAGGGAGTGGTTCTAACTGTAGGGGGGGGATGGGCTGTGTGTGACACGACACCGATCACCGCTTCCGATTACAGGGAGCTGTGATCGGTGTCCTGTCACTAGGAAGACTGGGGAAATGCTTGTTTACATTAGCATTTCCCCGTTCCTCCTCTCCGTGAGACGATCGTGGGTATCCCCACGGACATCAAGTCCGCGGGACCTGCGGTCGGACTTACAAGCTCTTAAAGGGGACGTATATATACGTCCATCTGACTGCCCTTGCCATTCTGCTGACGTATATCGTTGTGCGATGGTCGGCAAGTGGTTAAATAGGAATGTGTAACCTGTTTCTTATTACCCATAGTAGTAAAAAGAGGGTGTCTACCCTCTTAAAGGGTCACTAAAGGAAAAAAATGTTTTTGCTGAAATGACTGTTTACAGGGTATAGAGACATAATAGTTAACTGATTCCTTTTAAAAAATGATTAAAAATAGATGAAAACCAATCATATAATGTACCTACAGTTTAGTTTTGTTTTTGCTGTTGTTTCCTGGTTCTCTGATGTACAGAGACAAAGAGCCAATAGATGGCAGTGAAGGTTTTGCAAAACGAAACTGGATTGGTGCTGAGGGGTTTTAGACACACCTCCTTGATTAGTCACCACAGTGAGAAATCTCCCAGTACTGTGGTGATCAGGAAACAGACAACCAGGAAGTGTCCAGAACAGAGAGGAATTACAGCAACATCAAAGCAAAAATGAACAATGAGGACATGAAACCAGGACTGCAGTAAGGTAAAGGAAGCTATTTAGCTAAAAAAAAAATCCTTTAGTGACCCTTTAAGCCACGTACACACAATTGGACTTCCAACTGACTTTTCCGTGGATTTTTCACCAAAGATCGTTGTCCATGAACTTGGTATGCATACACACGGTAGGACTTTTTCAGCCAACAAACATGAACGTAGTGGCGTAATAGATGTACTACGTTGTTTTTCTGCTCTTTACCGCCACCCTTTGGGCAACTTATGCTATTGTTGTCTGATCTTTAGCATTGGTTCTGAGCATGCGTGTTTCTACTTTGGACTTTAGTCCAATGGACTTGTGTACACACAATCGACATTTGTTCCCGGAAAGTTTGTCTCAACGTGAATATTTGTCCGATGAAAAAGCGAAAAAATTTGTCAGATGGAGCGTACACACGGTCTAATTGTCTGCAAAAACAGTTCCGTTGGAGGTTTGTTGTTAAAACGTCGGATCGTGTGTACGGGCCTTTAAACACTTTGTGTCCACAAGATGCAATTTTTTTCTGCAACACCACCAGGGGGTAAAATATAGAAAGAAACAGAAAAGCGCCTCTAAATGCAATGTTTATTTCACTGTAATATATATATTCCCACACTTACATATAGGTAAGGAAGGAAATTCTTCAACAACGTCTCCTAAGTGAGCTGGTAACCCGCCGCGAGTGACGTGGTGAAACAGGAAGGGATGCTGGCTAATCCTGTGTGATGACTGGGTAACCTGTAGTGATCAGCTTGGAGCGCGGCGCTTCTTGGTGTGTGACGTCACCTGGGTATGGAGAGTCACAACGCGTTTCAGAGCATGCACGCTCCTTTTTCAAGTGATCCCTTTCACTGCAGCACTCGCGGCGGGTACCCAGCTCACTTAGAAGCCGTTGTTGTTGAAGAATTTCCTTGCTTATATGTAAGTGTTGGAATACTAATATTACTGTACAAAAAACATTGCACTCAGAGGAGCTTTTCTCTTTCTTTCTATGTTGCTATGCAGAGTTGGCTTCACTCCTGAGAAAAGCTGAGCCCTGAGTGCGTGTCTCACACTCAAAATTCATCATCATCATCATCATCATCATCATCATCTTTAAAGTGGATGTAAACCCGAAAATTTGTATTTGTTTTTTTGATGTCACAATGTACAGTATAAGATTTCCTATCATCTGTGCCCAGTCTTGCCACACAGAGTTAATCCAGCTCTGAGCAATTCTCTTTTATTTTTCAGTGAAATAAAACGAACTTACAAAGAAAAACCTTAGTCTGTTCCGCCCCCTTGCTGTGAGTGACAGGTTATTTACATATCTCATGCACTAGCCTGGAGACAAGCATTATTTTTTAATTCCCACCCCCACTCCTTTTCTGAAGTCATGTGGTTACTTTTCTGGATTTTGACTGGATGTTAGTGATCATAGCAGAATTTAGTGTAAGGAATACACAGGAAAAAAACGCATGTTGACAAGTGGAGTGTAGAGGAGGGTGGGGAGTCTGCTGACATCACGACTCCACCCACAGAATCTGCAGTATTTCAGTTCTTATAGCAGACGGAGGGGAGACATTTCACAGGTAAAGATACATGCAGGAGGCATGTATATCTTTATAGATCAACACTAATGCAGTAGTTTAGAAAGGATGATAGTGGGTTTACATCCACTTTAAAGTAATATCACCTTCTGTAACGGCTACCCCGATAGTGTGAGGGTCTCAGCCGTTGGAGACGTCCTTTTCCCTGGCAAGCTGTGATATGCAGGTACCGCCGGTATATCCCATCGAACGCCCTTCCAAGAAACGAGATGGGCTACGTTTGCAGAGTCAAGCAGACTGACTTTTTAATGCCACATTTTACCTCCTTATATCTGGTTACAAACTGTACAGACACAAATGACACTCCCCCCCCCCACCCAGGGGGGGCTTCAATACACATACTTTGAAATAATGACATTCCCTTGAGCCAATCAGTCGCTAGACGTTTTGGCTCCTAAACTTAGCTTGATCAGACAATAGAATTCAATTAACCTTTAAAACAATTATCACTCACACATAATCCCCATCAGCATACACCTCACAGGGGGGCTGTTACCTACACAAAAGAGAGTTCATTAGCTATGCAAAGGGAACATTAGCATTCAGCAGTGAAAGAGACCCTTGTCCAATTAACCCTTTGAGCTCAGAATACAATGTGGTACATCCAATTGTGACAAGCCATGCAGTTCCTTGTAGTCCTCCCTGCATGAAGATTATAAATGTCCAGGCAGAATACATAGGTCTGTTACACCTTCTTTTATTTGAACGTTTATTCCTAGACGTTTTATATGTCTATTGATATCCGTATCCTGAGCGCTTGCATTTTGTTGTTTAGGAGGTAAAACATGGACAATGGTCAGTGGGAGTAGAAAATGTCTTGCATCAATGTGAGTAAAATGTGGCTCAGGCTTCGTGGTCAGTGAGAGTAAAAAATTAACATTTTTTTTGTGGTCAATAGGAAGAGGAATAGTTCCCCACCAATGCTAATAGTGGGAGAATCAGTGACCTATCATTGGTGTCAGTGTAAGGAATAGTGCCCCATTATTGGTGTCAATCGTACTCCATCATTGTTATTAGTGGGGGGGGGGGGAATAGTGCCTCATCCTTGTTGTCAGTGGAAGGACTAGTGCCCCATCATTGGTATCAGTGGAAGCCATAGTGCCTTATCCTAGCTGTCAGTGTAAGGAATAGCGCACCGTCAATGGGAGGAATCGTACTCCATTATTGTTATTAGTGGGGGGAATAGTGCCCCATCCTTGGTATCAGTGGAAGGAATAGTGCCTCATCCTTGGTGTCAGTGGAAGGAATAGTGCCTCATCCTTGGTGTCAGTGGAAGGACTAGTGTCCCATCATTGGTGTCAATGGGAGGAATCTTACTTCATCATTGTTATTAGTGGGGGGAATAGTGCCCTATCCTTGGTATCAGTGGAAGGAATGGTGCCCTATAATTGGTGTCAGTGGAAGGACTACTGCCCCATCATTGGTATCAGTGGAAGGAATAGTGCCTCATCCTTGGTGTCAGTGGAAGGACTAGTGTCCCATCATTGGGAGGAATCTTACTCCATCATTGTTATTAGTGGGGGGGAATAGTGCCCTATCCTTGGTATCAGTGGAAGGAATGGTGCCCTATAATTGGTGTCAATAGGATGAATAATGCCATTATTGGTGTCAGTGGACGTAATAGTGCCCCATTGTCGGTGTCAGTGGGAAGAATAATGCCCCATCATTGGTGTCAGTGGAAGGAATTATGCCCCACTGTTGATGTGAGTGCAAGGAATGGTGCCTCATCATTGATGTTAGTAGGAGGGATAGTGCCTCATATCAGCGGAAGAAATAGAGGCTAAAGGGCCGCATAAAGTCCCACTGGCCATAGTTTGGAGACCACTGCTTTTGGGTCAATTCACTAAAATCAGCAGGTATTGGAATTGTAATTTTAGGTCTTGCCTCGTTATTTTACCTTCACATCAAGTGGCCAGAAAGTGTTCTGATCACCTCTTTAGACGCCTCATACAGCCCCATAATTATCCCCAGCCATTAGAGGGTCCCACTCCTCCTCTCCCAGCCAACAGTTCAGACAAGACTAGAAAACAGTACCAAATTCTAGGACCAAGTGCATGTGGAGGCCAGGACTATGAGTGTTGTGTAATGGTATCAGCCAAATGATCAGACCAGTGGTGATATGCAATTTCTACTTTACTAAACAATGAAGGTCAACATAATATTGCAAAGGGGGATACCATTTGAGCAAGGTGGTGCAGTAGAGAACATTGATATGACATAAGAAATTAGAACAATTCTACAAATGGCCACTGGATGGCAGTAGAGTTCATGAGTTTAGTTCAAGTTCTGAAAAAAAAATTTGGGGGGCGCAAACAAAACTGAAAAAAAAAAAAATCAATTGCAGCCACTGTGCCCATCAAACGCAGCTACTGTGCCATCAAACACAGCCACTGTACCCATAAATTGCCGCCACTGTGCCATCAAAAGCAGCCACTGTACCAATAAATTGCTGCCACTGTGCAATCAAACGCAGCCAATGTACCCATAAATTGACGCCACCATGCCAACAAACGCAGCCAATGTACCCATAAATTGCCGCCACCATGCCAATAAACGCAGCCAATGTACCCATGCGCCCTATATGGAAGCACCGCCACTGATGTCCATCTAATGAATGAAGGTTCTTGAAAGCTCATGGCTGGGTAGATCAGTCACTGGCACAGGCTTCACATTGGCACTGCTGCTGTTGTCTTCGGTCAGGAGGTTCTGGTGGCTGAAGATAAGGCCACCCCACTGCATGCACAGCCTCTCCAAACGGATTGTTGC
The DNA here is from genome assembly GCF_905171775.1 of Rana temporaria. NCBI lineage: Eukaryota > Metazoa > Chordata > Amphibia > Anura > Ranidae > Rana > Rana temporaria. The sequence goes on from NC_053489.1 coordinate 612,551,729, forward strand.
AAAGTCCTCTCCAGTGACTGGGGCTTAGATAGATGCTGGTGGGGCCCAGATACACTGCCCATGGGGAAAGAGAACTCCAGCGGAGACTAGTTAATGTGGATTAGTGTGATAATGCTAAGGAAGTACAACAGAATCTGAAGACACGGCCACACCGGACCGGAAGACGTACAATGAACCAGGCAAGAGATATCTGTGCACACTGTAGATGCCAAACGGCATCGGACAGAGGAGGCGGCTGGAAAGCAAACTCGTAACGGGGCTCAAGAGACATTGACAGTCCCTACTCAATCCTTCCTCCACAGGAACCTGTCCCTATGCTAATCCAGCTGTCCCTAACCAGCGGGGGCTCTATCCCTGACCTACCCACCACGCAGAATGCGCGCCAACTTTAGGGAGTCAGTGCTTTCATAAGCACTGCCCTCATTAACCACTTAAAGTGGAGTTCCACCCATAAATATAACATTACATCAGTAGTTTTAAAAAAATGTCATTAGTCCTTTACGATTTATTTTTAATTTTTTAGATGCCTTCAAAGTGTTGTTGCTAGGCAGAATAGTTAATCTTCCCACTTCCTGCACCTAGGTGCTTAATGCACCGCACAGACTCCTGGGAATGTAGTGGGTGTAACTTTGCAGGAGTCTGTGCATTCCCCAGTCTCAAAGAATCATGTGACTTGGACAGCACAGGTGCTGAAACCTGATCTGACACTGCTTGTGCAGCACTGAGCATGTGCGAGTTTTGCAAGGCTGAAATCCAGGAAGTCATACAGTCTGGCTTCATGATGCCCACACTTAAGATGGCCCCAGTCAATTTCTATTTTATAAAGTGTCTAAATGCTGTAACAACCTAACAAAACGGACCTTAGTTTACAGACTAACTTTACTAGAATACATTAAGCTTGTGTATTACAGGGGTATTTATATTTAAAAAGTGAAATTGTGGCCGGAACTCCGCTTTAAGTCCCGAGCCTGTTTTTCAGAAAATTAAAGCTTCCAAACATTATACATTTTTTTTCTAACACCCTAGAGAATAAAATGGTGGTCATTGCATTACTTTTTGTCACACCATATTTGCGCAGTGGTCTTACAAGTGCACTTTTTAAAAAAAAAAAAAACACTTTTTTTTATTAAAAATAAGACAACAGTAAAGTTAGCTCACTGAGCAGGAGTGTCAGGACGCCCACTAACACACAGCTCCTTTCTCTATCTGCAAAGTAGAGAGTGTCCTGACTTGCCTGCTCGCCCCCTCCCCCCACAAGAGGCTTTCTCCACACCAGGGGGAAATCCTTGCACTACTGTGGTGAGTTACAGACAGAAGAACAGGAAGTGAGGATTTCACAGAAGAAATAAGGACATTTTAACCACTTAAGCCCCGGACCTTTAGGCACGTAAATGCCCAGGCCAGGTTTTGCGATTCGGCACTGCGTCGCTTTAACAGACAATTGCGCGGTCGTGCGACGTGGCTCCCAAACAAAATTGGCGTCCTTTATTCCCCACAAATAGAGCTTTCTTTTGGTGGTATTTGATCACCTCTGCGGTTTTTATTTTTTGCGCTATAAACAAAAATAGAGCGACAATTTTGAAAAAAAATCAATATTTTTTACTTTTTGCTGTAATAAATATCCCCCAAAAACATATATAAAAATTTATTTTCCTCAGTTTAGGCCGATACGTATTCTTCTACCTATTTTTGGTAAAAAAAATCGCAATAAGCGTTTATCGATTGGTTTGCGCAAAATTTATAGCGTTTACAAATAGGGGATAGTTTTATTGCATTTTTATTATTTTTTAAGATACGCCGATCTACGTGAATCTGGCCCTATCTCTATTGCTTACTCCTAAGCGCTGAGTAGTGCTAAAATTGGAGGAAGGGCGACACTAGCACTCTTTTTTGAATAAGCATTTACTGATTGGTTTGCGCAAAAGTTATAGCGTTTACAAAATAGGGGATAGTTTTATAGGATTTTTATTAATATTTTTTTTTACTACTAATGGCGGCGATCAGCAATTTTTTTCGTGACTGCGACATTATGGGGGACACTTCGGACAATTTTGACACATTTTTGGGACCATTGTCATTTTCACAGCAAAAAATGCATTTAAATTGCATTGTTTATTGTGAAAATGACAGTTGCAGTTTGGGAGTTAACCACAGGGGGCGCTGTAGGAGTTAGGGTTCACCTAGTGTGTGTTTACAACTGTAGTGGGGTGTGGCTGTAGGACTGACATCATCGATCGAGTCTCCCCTATAAAAGGGATCACTCGATCGATGCAGCCGCCACAGTGAAGCAAGGGGAAACCGTGTTTACATACGGCTCTCCCCGTTCTTCAGCTCCGGGGAGCGATCGCGACGGAGCGGCTATAAACGAATAGCTGCGCCGTCGTCCCGGATCGCTCCCCGCGGGAATCCGACCGCCGCATGTAGCGGACCCCCGACCCGCGGAAAAGGCAGGGACGTACCTGTACGCCCATCTGCCTGTACGTGCCATTCTGTGGATGTACATGTACATGCGGCGGTCGGCAAGTGGTTAAAGCAAAATGGAAGGATGAGGTAAGTGAAGGAGGACTGCACTAAGGTAAAGGAAGCTATTTAGGGATTTTTTTTTTCCTTTACAACCCTTTAATGATACATACACAGAGCTGGCCAAACTACAGATAGGGACTAGGTGGAAACCATATGGGATTACACATATCAAACACGTTTTTAAACATGGAAGGCTTAGACTGTTTGCAGATTTGCGGACAGAATATGGAATTCCGTCCTCATTGCTCTTCCAGTACCTGCAGCGCCAGCACACAGTTAGGGCTCAGAGTAGGTCTTCGGAGTGGCATCTGTCGCCAACCCCGGTATTTAGCCTCATTGGGGATGCTGTGTCTTCGAAGGGATTTATCTCTCAATGCTACGCCATCCTATTACAGAATTCTTGGGGCAGCATCCCATACTGGTGAGGGAAAGATGGGAGAGGGATGTGGGCCGAATGGATGGAGAGCAGTGGGAAGAGATATTTCAGGGGGTGAGCGTTTGTTTACTGAATGTGGCGCAGCGGCTCACTCAATTATATATCATCTTGAGGGTATACTATACACCACATAGATTGCAGTTGATGGGGGTGCAGACTGAGGACACTTGCACTAGATGTAAGCGTGACCATCGAGATCTTATCCACCTCCTGTGGAGATGCCCCAAACTACATAAATACTGGGCCGAGGTGGTGAGTACTGTCAACTCGGTGTTCAGGGTATCTATACCTATGGACCCCAGGGTGTGTCTATTGGGTGTATTGGAGGAGTATGTTCATAGAGTGCTATTTTCTATTCTATTCTAATTAGATTTTTTTGGGGAAATGGTTATATTCTTTTATTTTCTATTCTATTGTTTTCTATTCTATTCATATTCTATTTAAAATTTGAATTTCAGAAGATGGTTATATTCTATTTTATTCTATTCTATTTTTTATTTTATTCTATTCCTTTATTTTCTGTTCTATTTTTGTGTGTTCTTTTATTTTATTTTCTATTTTGGTCTGTTTTACGCTATTCTTTTCTTTTTATTCTATAATATTTTTTTGCTATTCTATTTTTTACTATGTTTTTAGTTTCTATTCTTTTCTGTTTTACTCTATTCTATTCTTTTATTTTCTATTCTATTATTTTCTATTCTATTATGTTCTGTTCTATTCTATTACTTTATTTTAAATTCTATTTTATTCTGTTCGGAAGTTTGGATTCGATTTGAAAATGATTCGAATTCAATTTGAGAATGATTTAAATTAGATTAGGAAACAAATCAAATTCGATTTGAAAACTATTCGCATGTCATGAAATTCATGAAATTTTGATTCGATATTTCGGATTTGTTTAATTTCCTTACAAAAACGATTTAAATGAGATTAGAAAGCAATTCAAATTAGATTTGAAAGCTATTTGAATTTCATGAAATTTTGATTCGATATTTCGGATTCGTTTAAATTTGTTACAAATGTCATTATATTATGTTCTATTCTATTCTTTTCCTTTATTTTCAATTCTATTTTATTCTGTTTTGAAGTTCAAAATTGATTTGAAAATGATTCAATCTCAATTCAAAAACGCTTCAAATTAGATTAGAAAACAATTCAAATTTGATTTGAAAACTATTCGAATTTCGTGAAATTTCGTTTAAATTCGTTACAAATGTCATTCGGAAATTTGGATACATCTGAATAATGAAACATTTGTCAGAATTTCAATATGGAACGAAACGCACTGCACATGTCTAGGGCTGATTGCTACACATATTCTACCTTCCGCATTGTCCATAGTGGCAGGGCAAGGTGGGATGAAAGGTCCTTGTGTGTGGCACAGCAGTATACCAGGGTAGCACAATCATTTGACTGCACTAGCCTACCTACCCTGCCACTTCCCTGACTTCACATTCTCCATTATTGACTATCAGCATGATTGTTTGGAAAGTTACTTTTCCCACAGGCAGGTATTATTTTAAGACTCACAGCAGTAGCTATTTAAGTCTCATCCACCTAGTTATTTAAGTCCAATCTACCTAGTTTGTGGTAGTGCAAAAATAGTCAGCAATATGAAGAACAGCCCGCTGTCTGTGTAGTGACCCCCTTCCAAAGCTAATATTTACTTAGAGAAACAAGTATATTTCTTATGAAAACACCGCTGTTGGGTGGTCAGAATAAGACTTACAAGGAGGGTGTTTGTCTTATGTCAGACGCCAACAGTGGTCATAATAAAATTATCTGAGGCTCAAAACCAAACCTATAATTAATCCCAGGAGTAAGACGGGAAAATGACTACTACTGAAGCTTTGCAGCAAATCTGATACATACAATGATAAAATTCCTTCATGAGGAACATTTTACATGTGAAATTGTATTAGTCCCTACTGGGATCTACTGGCAATTATCAATGGGTGACACTTCTTTAGAGATAATGTCGTTGTTTAGCTTCCTGTGTCACCTCCAGCCTGCTGATTGGACTGGAAATGAGCAGAAGGACAATGTTGGGTTCTTCACTGTGCACTGCGTCTTCTTAACCACCTCCACTTCCTGAATTTAGTTTCTGCCAATGTTATTCAATGTAGAAGAGCCTGACTGGATCATCCTGCCACTCCCACTGTCAGGCCTCGTACACACGACCGTTTTCCTCGACAAGTTTCTCCACAAGCCTGACAAGGAACTCGTCGAGGAAAACAATGTTTCATTTACAACGAGTTCCTCGGTCGTGTGTACGAGGCCTTAACCTGATTTCTGGTTCATTATAGTAAGTTCATATGACAAAAGCATTTCAGACAGTTCTATTTGCAGTATGCCATGCATTTAAAGCTGAATTCTAGATATGGGTTTTATTGCATAGTTACATTGGACAAATGCTTGCTTGGATGAATATAAGTATGCATATTCCACCCTCTTAGGGCCCTTTCACACATACGGACCGCATGTCCGCATTTTCATCCGTCCGTTTGCGGATGAAAACGGGACATACATTGGTCCCTATGTGATTACGGGTGTCAGCAGATGAACATCCGCTGACACCCGTAATTTGTCCGCCTCCGCAAAGATCCACATTTGCAGACGGAAGAAATCCTATTTTTCTTCCGGATCGGATCGGATGAACACGGACATACGGTCCGTGTTCATCCAATCCCCCATAGGGGAGAGCGGAGGAAAGACAGGGCGGTCCCTGCACAGTGTGCAGGGACCGCCCTGTCAGCTGCCAGCTCAGCGGGGATTTTACGGAGGATCCCCGCTGAGCAAAGCGGACACACGAAGCGGATCATTACTGATGCGCTCCGTGTGAAAGGGCCCTTAAATTTTGTGGACAGCCTTCCTAGAAGAGTTGAAGCTGTTAGACCCCATTCACATCTAGGCGTTTTTACGCCTGTAGCGCTACGCCTCTGCCGCCAGAGGGCTGGAAATACATGTCCCTCTATGGAGATGGTTCACATCTCCACGCCGAACGCCGGACGCCTGTCGCCTGCGGCGTGAAAAAAGGTCCCGGACCTTTTTTTCAGGCGTCTTCGAGCGTTCGGCTAGGAGATGGCAATCATCTCCATAGAGGGGGTCATCTTGGGACACATCTAGGCGGACAATACCCGCGTTTTGTCGCCGCAAATCGCGGTACAAAACGCCGCTATTTTTACCGCGATTTGCGGCGACAAAACGCCGCGATTTCGTCCGTCTAGATGTGAATGCAGCCTTATAGCTGCAAAGGGTGGGCCAACTCAATATTGAACCCTACAGACTAATGCCGCGTACACACGACCATTTTAATGGTCTAGAAAAAACAACGTTTTTTTCAAACCCATTCTTGTTAAAGCGGAGTTCCGGACACAATTTCACTTTTTAAATATAAATACCCCTGTAATACACAAGCTTAATGTATTCTAGTAAAGTTAGTCTGTAAACTAAGGTCCGTTTTGTTAGGTTGTTACAGCATTTAGACACTTTATAAAATAGAAATTGACTGGGGCCATCTTAAGTGTGGGCATCATGAAGCCAGACTGTATGACTTCCTGGATTTCAGCCTTGCAGATCTCGCACATGCTAAGTGCTGCACAAGCAGTGTCAGATCAGGTTTCAGCACCTGTGTTGTCCAAGTCACATGATTCTTTGAGACTGGGGAGTGCACAGACTCCTGGAAAGTTACACCCACTACATTCCCAGGAGTCTGTGCGGTGTAGGTTAGGAAGCATTAAGCACCTAGGTGCAGGAAGTGGGAAGATTAACTATTCTGCCTAGCAACAACACTTTGAAGGCATCTAAAAAAAAAAAAAATTCGTAAAGGACTAATGAATTTTTTTTTAAACTACTGATGTAATATTATATTTATGGGTGGTACTCCACTTTAAGCCTGCTTTGCCTACACACGATCGTGAAAAAAATGCTCTAGCAAAGTGCGGTGACGTACAACGCATACAACGGCACTATAAAGGGGAAGTTCCATTTGAATGGCGCCACCCTTGGGGCTGCTTTTGCTGATTTTGTGTTAGTAAAAGTTTGGTGAGAGACGATTTGCGCTTTTCAGTCTGTTACAGCGTGACGAATGTGCTATCTCCATTACGAACGCTAGTTTTACCAGAACGAGCGCTCCCGTCTCATAACTTGCTTCTGAGCATGCGCGTTATTTTCACGTCGTTAAAGCCCACACACGACCATTTTTTAAGACGTTAAAAACGACAACGTTAAAAACAACGGAAAAAATTTAGAGCATGTTCTAAATTTTTAATGGCCATTTTTAACGTCGCGAAAAATGCTCTGGAGCCCACACACGATCGTTTTTAATGACATTTAAAAAAAAATGAAATTTTTCACATTGCGAAAAACGGTCTTGTGTACGCGGCATAAGACTGGGATGCCATTAAAATTCATGTGCGTGTTAAGGCAGGCGTCCCAATACTTTTGGTAATATAGTGTATTTTATGTTGAGATTTGCTTTATCTACCCGGTAGAATATCTGGTCTCATACACAGGCCAGGTATTGGCAGAGACGGTCTACAATGAACTTCCTCTACAGATCATTGGCTTTGTGTACAGACGTTTTCACAATTCCATCCAAGCAGAAATTTCTCCCAACAAATCGCATTCTCTGGCCAGGTGATAAGTGTCAGCGTTCCTCCTCCTGCTTGTCTTGTCATGCTGTTATAAATGATCTTCTGCCTCTTAGATAGCAGATTAGTTCTGTATGCTTTACACATGTAGGTATTGAGTCATTTCCTCTTTGTATTTGTGTCAGCACCATTACCCGGTGTAAACACATTCTCCTCTTTCTATTATTATGCCATTTGTTGCCTCATTGGAAACAAAAAATGAAGATTGGAGCTCCCCCACAGCTGCACCTTCCCCTCCTTCCCATTTGTATTGTACGCTTAATGTGTCTTTCTACCCAGTCCTGTTTGCTCTTCTGCTTATATCAGTCTGTATCATTAACCGCTTGCCGACCAGCCGCCGCAGTTATACGGCGGCAGGTCGGCTCTGCTGGGCGAGATCACGTAGATCTACATCATCTCGCGGAGCAGCAAATAGGGCCACCAGAGGCGCGTACGTGCTCCCCCCTGACGCCGACGCGCGTGCCCGGCAGGCGCAATCACCGCCAGGCACCCGCAATCGCTCGTTACAGAGCGAGAACCGGGAGCTGTGTGTGTAAGGTGGAGAAATGCCTGATTGTCTGTTCATACAATGTAGGAACAGCGATCAGTCATTTCCCCAAGTCAGTCCACCCCCCCTTCAGTTAGAACACACCCAGGGAACATAATTATCCCCTTCCGCGCCCCTTAGGCCCCATACACACGAGAGGATTTATCCGCAGATAGGGTCCAGCGGACCGTATCCGCGGATAAATCCTCTCGAGGATTTCAGAGGATTTCTATGCGATGGCGTGTACACACCATCGCATTGAAATCCGCGCTGAAATCCTCTGCCGATGACGTGTCGCGCCGTCGCCGCTATTATGACGCGGCGACGGGCGCGACGCTGTCATATAAGGAATTCCACGCATGCGTCAAATCATTACGACGCGTGCGGGGAATCCCTTTAGACGGATGGATCCGGTAAGTCTGTACAGACGAGCGGATCCATCCGTTGGAATGGATTCCAGCAGATGGATTTGTTGAGCATGTCAGCAAATATCCATCTGCTGGAAATCCATCCCAGGGGAGATTTCTCTGCGGATAAATATCCGTTGGCGTGTACACACCATAGGATCTATCCGCAGAAACCCATTTGATGGGATTTATCTGCGGATAGATTCTATGGTGTGTATGGGGCCTTAGTGTCAACCCCTTCCCTGCCAGTGGCATTTTTATAGTAACCAATGCATTTTTAAAGCACTGATCGCTATAAAAATGCCAATGGTCCCAAAAATGTGTCAAAAGTGTCCGATGTGTCCGCCATAATGTCGCAGTACCGATAAAAATCGCTGATCACCGCCATTACTAGTAAAAAACAAATATTAATAAAAATCCTATAAAACTATCCCCTGAGAAAAGGAGACATGGAACCTTGTGTCAACCCGGCCTACATTTGAGACATCTGCACCCCAATTTTTCTCCTCTCCCCCCCTTTCCTTTTGGGGGGCCCCTGGGCTCAGCCCCGTTTGGGCGCAAAGTTTTTATACAGTAGGTGAGTGCTTTTCCATCAACTCATGTTATCTCTCTACTCAATGTAGATAGCATAACATTGTATTTTTATGTATGTTTAATATTTATATGATATTTTGATTTACTTCAGCTGTAATACCTGCACATGCCCTGATGAAGAATGCCTAGCATTCGAAACGCGTCGGCTATTGCTACAACTTACCTCCCAATCTTGGTGATGGTACCATATGCTGGACAGTGTTTACATCATATATGATTTATATATTGTATATACATATGCCTTTTTTTTTTATATTTTTGTATTGTGTAACAATTTTATATAAATTTTTGTAATAAATTTATATTTTTCTATATATTTTGAAGCTCTTTGTGTGTTGCCTACATAATCCCATTCCTTGAGGTTTTCGAATATTTCATAAAACTATCCCCTATTTTGTAAACGCTATAACTTTTGCGCAAACCAATCAGTAAACGCTTATTCAAAAAAGAGTGCTAGTGTCGCCCTTCCTCCAATTTTAGCACTACTCAGCGCTCAGGAGTTAGCAATAGAGATAGGGCCAGATTCACGTAGATTGGCGTATCTTTGTGCGGGCGTAACGTATCCTATTTACGTTACGCCTCCACAACTTAGACGGGCAAGTGCAGTATTCTCAAAGCACTTGCTCCGTAAGTCGCGGCGGTGTAGCGTAAATAGGCCGGCGTAAGCCCGCCTAATTCAAATGTGGAACAGGGGGGCGTGTTTTATGTAAATGTTATGTGACCTGACGTGATTGACGTTTTTAACGAACGGCGCATGCGCCGTCCGTGGACATATCCCAGTGTGCATTGCTCCAAATACGCCGCAAGGACGTATTGGTTTTGACGTGAACGTAAATGACGCCCAGCCCTATTCGCGAATGACTTACGCAAACGACGTAAAATGTTCAAAATTCGACGCGGGAACGACGTCCATACTTAAAATTGGTACGCCGCATGTACACCTCATATAGCAGGGGTAACTTTACGCCGGGAAAAGCCTAACGTAAATGGCGTATCTGTACTGCGTCGGCCGGGCGTACGTTCGTGAATTCGCGTATCTAGCTGATTTACATATTTCTAGGCGTAAATCAGCGTACACGCCCCTAGCGGCCAGCGTAAATAGGCAGTTAAAGCGGGAGTTCACCCATTTAAAAAAAAAAAAAAAATCTCCCCTTAGCTTCCTGCTCGTTCGGTCTAGGGGAATCGGCTATTTATATTAAAATATGTGCAGTACTTACCCGTTTTCGAGCTGCATCTTCTTCCGTCGCTTCCGGGTATGGGTCTTCGGGAGCGGGCGTTCCTTCTTGATTGACATTCTTCCGAGAGGCTTCCGACGGTCGCATCCATCGCGTCACTCGTAGCCGAAAGAAGCCGAACGTCGGTGCGGCTCTATACTGCGCCTGCGCACCGACGTTCGGCTTCTTTCGGAAAATCGTGACGCGATGGATGCGACCGTCGGAAGCCTCTCGGAAACCTGTCAATCAAGAAGGAACGCCCATTCCCGAAGCCCATACCCGGAAGCGACGGAGAGGATGCGTCTCGTAAACGGGTAAGTACTGCACATATTTTAAAATAAATAGCCGATTCCCCTAGTAATAACGAGCAGGAATCTAAGGGGGAAAAGTGCCCTCTAAGGGTGAACCCCCGCTTTAAGATCCGACGGCGTAAGAGACTTGCGCCGGTCGGATCTAGTACAAATCTATGCGTAACTGATTCTAAGAATCAGGCGCATAGATACGACGGCTCAGACTCAGAGATACGACAGCGTATCTGGAGATACGCCGTCGTATCTCCTTTGAGAATCTGGGCCATAGTTGGCAGCAGGATGTGAAATGTGAATATACAATATCAAGCAGCTGCTTAGAAAATATGAAACATCAAACAAACAGTAAAAAAAGGAAACTCTTAACAGTCCCAGAGTCCAGTGTGATACTGTAGCAGCGCTATTCTCAAACCACCGTTTGTAAGACCTCTATATGTATGTAGTACACATAGGAACCAATAATGGTGCAGGTAAACAAGAGGTCATTGATCATAATATTCCTTAACATGTGCTCCTTTCACCAGGGGTGGTCACCACATGGGGGGATGTTCTCCCCTTTTGGGGATGCACTCACTTACTTTCACTTGTTGAGTCCAAACCACAATCCCATATAAGGAAATAAATTCATATAGTGCAGTACCATTTAAAACGTTTATTAAACCCCACAGGTACCCCATATACAAATATGCGTACCCCAAGAAAAAAGATCTCAAGCATGTATTATGTTACTGTGCCTGTGTTTTTGCTCCGGTCACCATGACAATGAAGCCGCTCTTGTTAACTTCCTTGTTCCTGGTCCTGGAGCGCTCACAGTGCTTCTGGTCGTTCGATAGGTTGAGTCACGCCCTCAGACGAAGTCAGCCAATGACGAAACGCGTCAGGCGTATAAATAAATATGCCCTAATTATATCCCCTATTTTGTAGACGTTATGGGGCAGATCCACAAAGAAAGTACGCCAGCGTATCTACTGATACGCCGGCGTACTTTCAAATTTCCCGCGTCGTATATTTGTTTTGAATCCTCAAAACAAGATACGACGGCATCTGGGTTAGATCCAACAAGCGTACGTCTTTGTACGCCTTCGGATCTTAGATGCAATTCTTCGGCGTCCGCTGGGGGGTATTCCCGTCGTAATCCGCGTTGAGTATGCAAATTAGCTATTTCCGACGATCCACGAACGTACGAGCGGCCATCGCATTCTTTTATGTCGTTTCCGTTCGGCTTTTTTCGACGTATAGTTAAAGCTGCTATCTGGTGGCGTGCGCAATGTTAAGTATGGCCGTCGTTCCAGCGTCGAATTTTTAAAATTGTATTTTGTTTGCGTAAGTCATCCGTGAATGGGGCTGGACGCCATTTACGTTCACGTCAAAACCAATGATGTCCTTGCGACGTCATTTGGAGCAATGCACCCTGGGAGTTTTGACGGACGGGGCATGTGCAGTTCGTTCGGCGCGGGGACGCGCTTCATTTAAATGAAACACGTCCCCTACTCGCCGCATTTGAATTCCGCGCCCTTACGCTGTGAGAGATACACTACGCCGCCATAACTTACGGCGCAAATTCTTTCAGGATTCAAACCAAAGCCAGGTAAGTTACGGCGGCGTAGCGTATCTCAGATACGCTGCGCGGGTGCAGATCTATGTGGATCTGCCCCTCTATATTTTGCGCAAACCAATCTATATATACGCTTATTGTGATTTTTTTTTTTTTTTACCAAAAATATGTAGAAGAATACATATCAGCCTAAACTAAGAAAAAATGTGTTTAAAAAAAATAAAAAAAGTGTGATATTTATTATAGCAAAAAGTAAAAGATAGTGTTTTTTTTTCAAAAGTGTCACTGTTCTTTTGTTTATAACGCAAACAATTAAAACCACAGAGATGATCAAATTCCACCAAAAGAAAGCTCTATGTGTAGGAAAAAAAGGACGCACATTTTGTTTGGGTACAGCATCGAAGGACTGCGCAATCGTCAGTTAAAGCGATGTAGTGCCAAATTGTAAAAAGGGCTGTCACGTACCTGGTGGAGATCGAGCAGTAGAGAGGGCTTCTCTTGCACCTCCTGTCCAACGCCCCTGGTAGAGATGACAGGGAGTGGAGGACACAGGGTGGCACGAGGGCCGATGTAGTAGATGGCTCCAGCTGGGCCTTGGCAGAGACCTGATGGCTGGAGATCACTGGGCAGGTACTGAAGACAGGAACTCTGTGTTGCTGGAACAGCAGGCGGAGGCGGAACCGGAACGGAAGCCAGAGGGTCATCAACAGCCAAGCAGAA